>NW_013668267.1:134594-135510 GCF_000517525.1 Limulus polyphemus
CTCGCCCAATGCTAATGTTGTTTTTTGTAGTTCGAATATTATGAACTAACTTTTTATAAAGATATTATCGCCGATTATGGAATTAAAGGAACTTCTGAAACGTCTGTATTAAAGATGTTTTTTTGTATTACCGGGTTTTTAATATTTATTACAACCCTTGAGCTTACTTTTGAGCCACCAGAAGGATGTAAAGACGCAATTTTGGGAGACCGAATTATTTATTTGTTTGTGTATTTCGCACAAAGCTATGCGAATATTATTTGTTCTAGCCTTCCCTAATATCGATGAGACGGACTAGAAGGAAGGCGGCTAGATAAAAGCTCCTACCGCGAACTCTTGGGCTATCATTGACAGAAGAAATAGTGGGATTTCATCATCACTCGATTTTATAACACACCCACAGTCATTGGTGTACATTTTAATGGGTTTTATAGAGTTCATACTGTTGCGTCAGCGAGGTCACGTGACTAGTGTCACGCCCCCTGCTTTCTGGAATTATCTTGTACCTTCGTGAATTGTCGGGAGATTACTAGATATAGGGTAGCCTGGTATATATAAGAGGGTGACAACGTGACGGGACAATAATGTGTGTGTAGACAGTGAGTGATTGATCTGCAGTCAGAGAGTATTATTGAAGTTGAGCACGTTCGTTGTTATAGCGTTTGTTTTAGCGCGATTGCTGAAATCAAGTGTATCGTAAAGTTATATTCGGAAGGAATAAACCAGTTTTATTAAGTAAGGACTTGTGTCGCTAAAGTTTGGTCGGAACGAAGTTACGGAAAATCAATTAACAAACGGAGACGTAACAATACCTTTATTATAACTTACTATTTTGTACAGGTAAAATGTTTTGCTTTGAGTATTATTTAAAAATAAATTAGAAATGGATATTCCAGAGATTCGCACCCCAGCTATC
>NW_013668267.1:136510-138659 GCF_000517525.1 Limulus polyphemus
TGTAACAATATCAATATAGTTACAGCGGTTAAACAACTGCGCTATTCTTTCATTTCACATTTTCCCCCTCCCTAGACTCTTAATCCACTAGTTTTAATCTAGTGGATGTGGAGAGCAATTAACTGACCATGAGAATTATCAAAGAAATATTCATAAAAAACTATTAATAAATGTGCTACAGTTGCCAAATCTTAATTCAGATTTATATATATATATATTAGGTCAACAACAACAAAAAACAAACGTACATCACGTATAATAGTTAAACGAACCGCCTAAACGTCACGTTTATGTAGCCTATGTAGTGTGTAAAGTTGAGTATACTTTAATCCTTTATAGTGATGGCACACGACGAGATATACGGTACCTCTGTAGCAACAAAGAATATCAAAGAAGTTTATGGAAATGTTTTGAACGTTCGTAAGTGTCAATGATGGTTCAGCAAGTGTCGTTCAGGTGACTTTAGCCTTAAAAACTGTGATCGTAGGGGCCGACATGTTGAAATTTATATTGATGATCTTAAGACTCTTGTTGACTCTAGCCGAAGGCAACACACTTGTGAAATGGAACTGAAATTGCATATCTCTCATGAGACAATATTGTTACGTCTCTGTTCGTTTGTTAATTTCCCGTAAAAATTCTTTCTGAAGAACTTCAGCGATACAAGTCCTTTCTTAAATAAAACTAGTTTATTCTTTCTCAATACAACTTTACAATACACTTAATTTCCACAGTCACTTTAACTTAAACACACGCTATAATTCACAACGATTCACGCACTTTAATTACGGTCACTACTGCTCGCTTGACTCAATTATCTGCCTCTATATCTCTGTATCTGCGATCATTTGCCGGACTTTTATACTAAAATAGAGGGCGCCTGGCAAACACTAAGGCCTTCATGATCCTTCTAGAAACTCATCACGTGTTACCAGCGTCACGTGACTTCCGCTGTCGTAACACTGCCCCTTCCTTAGTATTGTCCGTCCCGAACAATAACCCCTTACGTTAAACCAATAGATAATTAACAATAACTTGATTAAATGTACAGAATTTACAAACACAAAATTACAGTTCAACAAAGTTTCCTAATTTTATGGGATGTATCTTCTTCCGTACTGGTCTCCGTCTCGTTGGTTTCTGCTTCACGTGGGGTTCAGCATTCATGGAACACAGCTGATTCAAAGTTACGGCCTTGATCTGAATGCAGTTCATATATCATACCAAATCTGAAGAAGAAATCACTAATAGCCAAAGCTACAGTTGTAGCTTCGTGATTTGGTATTGCACATGCCTCAGGCCACTTGGTGAAATAATCCATCACCACACAAATGTACCTGTTTCCAGCACGAGTTTTGGGGCAAAGAACCAGCAATGTCAATGGCTCATCTTTCCATTGGTGCACCAACTTGATATAACTTCATTGGAGCACTTCCCTTATGCTTGGGTCCCCTTTTAGCACAACATGTACTGCAGGTCCTGCACCATTCTTCCACATATTGCCTCGTACCTATCCAGTAGAATCTCTGTCGTAGGTGACTCAATGTCCTCTTAACTCCGAGATGTCCTCCTGTTAAACTATCATGAGATTGACGCAATACGATTTCCCGTAACTTTCTCGGTATAACTGTTTGCAAGGTCGTCACTTTCCCATCTCTGGAGAAGAATACCATCTTCAAGTTTCAACTGGTCCCATTGTGCCCAATAGTTCTTTGTCACAGGGCTTAAGATAGACACCTTCTCCCAAGCAGGGTGCAAAACTCTTGCTTTTAGAAAATCAATTATTGGCTTCAAATCTTGGTCTTTCCCCTGCTCTGATTTAATATGTATACCTGGTTCCACTTCACCATCATCAACTCCTTCAATCACTTTGACTTCAGCTTGATGAAACCTGGTTAGTTCAACCTCTCTTTTGCAGCAATGTCTGTAGTAATTTTTGCAGGGTCTTCGGTTCAGTCCATCGGCATTTCCATGAGATTTTCCTTCTCTGTATTCAATATCATAATTATACTGGTCTATATTTCCAATCCAACGTGCCAGTTGTCCCTCTGGGTTTTTTAATGATCTTAACCCGCGTAATGCAGCATGGTCTGTCCTGATGGTAAAGCTGGCACCATAGAGCTAAGGATGGAAATATGTCAGACTCTTT
>NW_013668267.1:139476-140582 GCF_000517525.1 Limulus polyphemus
GATTCAAATTCAATAGCTCTGGCCATTGCATTCTGTATAGTAGAGGGGTGTGCTTGCTTTACTTGTATCTTCAGTTGTGGACTGTTCAAGGCATCTACAAACTGATCCATCAGCAACAACTTGATGACATCGGGTGGTGCAGTTGGATAGGCCTTGTGCACCATACTTTCCAAATCCTGTGCCAGCTCTTGCAGGCTTTTTCCTTTAGCACGGGCTCTAGTCCTAAACCTAGCCATGTAGACTTCGGACTGATTATGAGTTACATACTTGAGTTTTAGAGCAGCTACCAGTGCTCTATAGTTGTGATTGTCATCTGCTGACAACTGTCCAAGTATTTCCAGTGGTTGTCCCTTCAGGTTCGTTTCCAGAAGTACTGCTTTCTGCTCCTCTGTACATCCATTCATTTCTGCCAAGAGCTCAAATTGTGCTCTATATGCTTCCCACGGTGCTTTCCCATCGAATTCCTGTGGCTTCTTTCGTACTAGATCACCCCTACTGCTGACATTCATGTCTGGAATGTGACTTCTGACAGGACTGAAGATGTCTGCATTAGGGTTTAGCTGTGGGGACTGGAAGGGGCCTCCCATTGTCTGAGGCTGATTAGGTCAATGACTAATATATCCTCCTTGTGTAAAAGACAGTAAATCATCCTTTAATGTATTTAGTTCAATTTTAAATTTACTAATCTTTTCTACTTGTGTGTGCTGCCTTTTTCTCAACTGTTGGAGATTTTCTTGATGTTCATTTTCTTTCTCCTCCAACCACTGCTGTAGTCTCTCTTGTTTATTTTGCTGTTCGAGCTGCCACTGTTGCAGGTTTTCTTGCCACTGCTGTTGTCTCTCTTTTTGTTTCTTTTCTCGTTCTTCTTGTTTCTTTTGCTGTTTCAAATCTGCTAAGCTGTAGTTTGATTTGCCACTTCTCGTTTCCATCTCTTTTTTTTCGTCCCACTCTCTGACCAATTTGTTATGTCTCTGTTCATTTGTTAATTTCCCGTAAAAGTTTTTTCCTAAAGAACTTCAACGGTACAAGTCCTTTCTTAAATAAAACTAGTTTATTCTTTCTCAATACAAATTTGCAATACACTTAATTTCCACAGTCACTTTAAC
>NW_013668267.1:141287-143669 GCF_000517525.1 Limulus polyphemus
CAGAAACGCCCTTCACTCGTCAATCAGAAAGGTATTCTTCTCCACGACAATGCATGTTCACATGTGGCACGTTTAATGCAATACAAGATTATGGAGTTGGGTTGGGAAGTTTTCCCTTACCCACCATGTTCTCCAGGTATGGCACTATCAGATTACCATCTATTTCGTTTGCTGCAACACCATCTTAATGGGAAAACGTACTGTAAAGAATTTGTCATGTATCTATTTTTAATATGAACGTTGTTTAGATTAAGTTTGTATTTAAAAATATGTGTAACTTGTAGTGTTGGATATGTAACGAATTTGTTATATATTTATTTTAATGACAACGTCTGTTTGGATAGAGTTTATAGTTAAAAAACGTGCCTAGCTTACAGTGTTAGTTACGTACTGCGAAACTCCCGCCAATTCTCCAAGGTTGTAGAATATTCGTGAACGTTAGAATCGACAGTATATCCACTTCCGTAACCAGTTAAATGTATATTTGAGTTTTGTTGTTGGAATTTTCGAGAAAAATCTGTCTCACGCCTATAAAAACAGCCAAGGTGACGCGCCAAAAGAAGAGAGCTTAAAAAGTTGGCTAGGAACCTAACCCTTATCAACCGGAAAATTGACGACATTTGACCAGGAACAGTTATAAATTTCGAACGTCAGTGGATTCTCCTTGGACGTTAGTATCTTTCCGAAAGTATTACTGAATTCACCTCGGATATTAGTGGTTTTATGAAAATATTATCTTACTTCGGCAATTCAGTGTCTGACAAACCTAGCTAGCTTCTCGGCAAGTGTACGTACATCGACTTCAAGTTAACTCTCTGGATATCAAGGAGGCTCTGAACTTGAAAGAAGATTTTATGTTTGTAAGTTACTGAAATTTTTGTTTGCTTGTGGTAACTATTCTTAATAATTGTTGTTGTAAATTGTACTGTATTTGTGTGAAAAACGAAAACGTGTATGTCAATCTTGTTGGCAAATAGCGTAAATGAACTAAAATATCGGCTTCGGACTATTTTAAATTCTCAATACGTAACAGTATGCAATTGTGGAAGGTGTTAAAGAGGACATCGAAATGTTTTTTTTTTCTTCAAAGCTAAGCAATTTCTTAATAATCAGGGCATTAACAACTTGATTGTAAGATGGAAAAGCATCATGGATAAGAATGGAGGCTATTTCATTTAATTAAAGGTTTTGTTTTGATATATACGTTGTTCGGGTTTATTAATCTAAAAAAAGTGACATTAATTTCTTGACGACCTAATAAATAAATAAATTTCGCTTCCTTATAAAGGTATATGAAGTATATAACTGCTTAGCTTTGTTGTGAAGTTGGGGTGGGGGAAATGTATATATAATAATTGAGAAAAACGTGGGTGAAGGATGTATGTACAATAACTGGAAAAAATGTGGGGCAAGTGCACTTTCTGCCGCATGTATTAGGTGCTTATTATGCGAAACTGCTGTTTTGAATTTGTTTAAACTTGTTAAGAACCATAATAATAGTGGCTTTCCAGTATTTGGAACAGATGTGGTGATATCTCAGGAGCTACCAAAGGTTCGGCCCTGTACATAATCATGGAAATGTTACTATATCCTTCTAACTTTGCTGAAGTCAATACATTGTCTTTAGATTTATAATAATTCTAAATTTAAAAACTTGTTTTAATGTTTGTAGTTTGATGAAACGCTATTAAATCATCCAATATGAATATAAATAATTGATTATACTCCAAGCATTACTTGTGGGTTCAAATAACTTTTAGATACAAGAATAAAAGCTGGAAATGTATTCAATTTTTGAAGAAGTGGGTCTAGGCATTCAGAATATTTGTAAAAATATCAAATATGATCGAAAAGAGCAATTAAAATGATAATACTCAACAATTAAGTTTATTCGTTATACTAATGTTAATTATTCCTATTTATAAATACTGTTATTTATATCAAATCACTAGCAGGAGTATCCGTCCAATGGACGGGTGAAGTAAAATCTCATTTGTAACAAAATATAGGAAATTGTGTTTTATTATTATTTTCTTAACATAATAAAAATACATAAAGGTATCAATACTGAAAAGAAAGACATACAAGAATTCTATCAACATGAAACTAGATGGGGGGGGGGGTCTACCCCTCATAACCTTCCTCGTGTCATCCTGTATCACTGTGTCAAGTTTGGTGCTGATTTATCAAGAAATGTGGAAACGTATAAGGAACAGATATAAAATGATAGATAAGCGATAGTGATTTTTTTTCCCGAACACACGCTTTGCTTTGTATAATAGAGGGTTCGGATCCCCGTCACACCAAACATGCTCGCCCTTTCAGCCGTGGGGGCGTTATAATGTGACGGTCAATCCCACTATTCGCTGGTAAAAGAGTAGC
>NW_013668267.1:144275-152812 GCF_000517525.1 Limulus polyphemus
TTGTATAATAGATGATATAAATCCTCGAATAAAATAGTACTTGATGCTTAGTTTCAATATCATAAACAGTGGTAATATTTGTGTTGGACATGCCGCGATGATATTTCGCAGTTTTTACGATGCAGTATAATGAGTATATAGTTTGTGTCGCAATAATCATGAACGGCTTAATAACGTAATGGAGATTTAATTAGCAATAGCAGTAATAGAATCATAGTATTAAGCAACACGGCTCTGTATCATAATTGGGGCCTAAAATGCAAATCAACATAAGTAACTTGATTTTTTTCTTATTTTATTGAATTAGCTACTCCTGTGATAGCTGAGATAATACAAATACTAAAATTTTCAACTAGGTGTACAGTGAAGTAGCCACTGAAACATAACGAATAATATAATAGCATAAAAAAATATTTAACCCCTGGAAAAATTATTATTTTGACTTTTATGGAAATACCACGAATTATGTTCCCTTCAGGGCACATGGTCAGGGCTGACGAGAGGGGAGGGGGGCGAGGAGGCAGCTGCACCGAGACCCAGCAGTGGGATACTTCAAAGCTCACTAGCAATGCAGACTACTTAATGAGCTAAAATGGCTACTGCTTTTTCATGGATTCATGAAGAATTTTGTCACCTAAATTTCTTTCATGAAAAATCAGCAAAGGTTAATAAATAGAAGGAAATGGTGGCTCGAATGATATTACTGACCCCGGGGCCTGGACTGGCTCTCCGTGCCAAAAACTGAGCACATATAGCTGTCGACAATTTTTTTTTTGTAATAATAGGAATACTGTTATTCGTGATTAATAAATGCACAGACATCAAGATTTTATAGTTAATGATAAGAAGTACAGTTAAGTCGTCTTAGTGTGTTAGTGGTAAATTTATGAACTTTCAATGACAACATCTAGGATTCGATTTTTCGTGGTGTACAAAGCGCAAAGTCCATTAAGTAGATTTGCGCTAAAAAAAAACTTGGCTAAATAAAATTTTAATATAACAATGTTCATGCGTTTCATAACTCCAGCAACACTATATCGTTGGTTTTATTTTTAACAATTACAGGACATTATTGCAGATTGTACAGTTCTTGAACGAATGAGCTCTCTGTGTCTTAACTGTTTTATTCATATTAGGATAAAGTCGTAGAAATGTTATTAACACACAAAAAACAACAATAAAATTGTAGAAATGAATTGGGTTAGAGGCTAACTTTAACCAAAACAATTGTATCTTTTTTTCCATTGTTACAGAAATAAAATGAAGCTAGAGTATGGGGGTTAAAAATACATTTGAGAACGAAAATATGATTTAAGAATAATAAAAACACACACACAAACACATAATCACTGACTATAAATAATCACTGTGTGGAACGAACCTTATTAATAACCTTTTTTCCCCCGAAGTTAAAAACAAATTCTTCTGGTGTGGAAATCGTGACGTCCTTCCCGTTCAGGCGGAAGTTGTCTTTATCCTTGTGAACTAGGTGGATTCCAGACATGGATTGTCTTTGAAAAATAATAGAAATAATTTTTACATAGTTATTCTTTAATAAAATGATAACTTTCATCGATAGGATAATCAAATAATTACACATTAAATCATGTTTACCTAGCAACTAGTGTTCTCTTGGACTCAAAGCTCTGTGTTATCTCCAAATTATGTTGAACGTTTACGTTATAAAGAAGGCGATACTAATCGTAATACTTATAGGAGCATGTTCTTCGTCTGCTTCTCGCACTGTTTAAAAATAAAGCTTATGGATGTATTGAAAAACATCATCATTTTCACGAAAAACGACTGATATACATATTAAGAAAGAGAATGTAGGTTACCTGATGGGACAGCGGTAAGTTTAAAGACTTACAATGCCAACAACTGGGTTTCGATTCCTCACGGTGGACACAGCGTATAGCATAGCGTGGCTTTGTTCTAAAACAAACGAGAGTGCAGAAAAGAAAGAAAACAGAAAGTTTTACATTACTCACGACTTTCATAATAGTGCAGATTAGCATATCTATTGTGAGCAGGGAATCCATGCTGCTTACTTTCATTAACAAGTCGAAGCCCATAAGGACACCTGGTTCTCCACCAGCTCTCAACAAAAATGTATGTAGTTTTATCTTTAAAAAAAGGCTACCAATTTATTTTCGATTGATGGTGCTTATATTTGTTATATCACTTAGATACCTTTAGTTCGCTAATTCACCTGATATACATGTACTGCTTATTTTTTGTCTCTTTCTCTCTTCTGTTTTAAATAAACTTTTAGGTTTGGTTTGATTGTTGTTAAGCGCAAAGCTACACAATGGGCTATTTTTGATCTGCCCACCACGAGTATTGAAACCCGGTATTTAGCGTTTTAAGTCTGCAGACTTACCTTTGAGCCACTGAGGGTCAAACTTTTAGGATAGGTAGGCTGAATATACCAGGTGATGGGTTTGCTCAGATTAATCGTAAATGCAAGGAATTTGGTCTTATCAGACTTTTATACTTTAATTCTTGAAATTGTGAAGAAAAGTAACGAAAAACTTCCAATCGGATCAAAGAACTCAGTTGAATAGGTCTGAGTTTGGCAGTAACTTGGAGAGCAGTTTAGCACGACTGCATCACCTCAACCATGTATGTTTGTTTGTTTTGAATTTCGCGCAAAGCTACACGAGGGCTATCTGCGCTAGCCGTCCCTAATTTAGCAGTGTAAGACTAGAGGGAAGGCAGCTAGTCATCCCCACCCACCGCCAACTCTTGGGCTACTCTTTTACCAACGAATAGTGGGATTGACTGTCACATTATGACGCCCCCACGGCTGAAAGGGCGAACATGTTTGGTGTGACGGGGATTCGAACCAGCGACCCTCAGACTGCGAGTCGAGTGCCCTAACCACCTGGCCATGCCGGGCCACTCAACCATGTAAAGTGATGGAAATAATATGAGGGAGTGTTGGGCTGGGATATTTTAGACAGTGATAGAAATATATATAGAATAATGATAAAACATCAAGGGGTGCCAAATGCTTCGTTCAGCACCCCGACTTGACATAATCGAATAAAACCGCTTTGGGACATTTTGGAGCAATATCTGAAGGCTTGAATGGACAAACCTTAAAATCTCCTTACAAATGAGTATGCTTTATAAAAAAAGAGAGGTGTTCTGTGTCATTAGATGTACAAACGGTTTTAGTAACAGAGTCCAGGCTGTGACTAACTTGAAAATGGATTTTTCTCTTATTATTACACTGAGGTTCCAGTAATGAAACACAACATTTTCCTTCTTCCCAAAATGTTCTTGTATAGCGTATATGCATTTATAAATGCAAAGTCTTAAGTCAAAATTAACGTTAAAAACTAGTTGAACATTTATACTTTAAACCCGGTTTCGCTTAGTCATCATTCGAGTGACTCTGATTATGATTTTATGACCGAGTGTACACACTGTGGTATAAAAAGCGGAGGGAGGGTGCCCCCACTTTTCAACCTGTCCTAGTACAAATGCATCAAAATTAGAAAAATCACTCTCAGGAAAAGCAGGAGAATGCATAAAGTTTAATTCAGAACCCTAATGCGAGCCCTAAATACCGGTCGTAATGGGTGTGCCTGTGGTAACATTCCCTCGCTTCGCTCGATCAAATATACTTCAAGACCCTCCACTATTAATTTGCCTCCAGCACCTTTGACATATTTATGGTATAAACTCGTTTTAGTTATGGTTTACATCGACTCATTTCTAATTCTTTTAATTTTTAAAGTTTTCCTTACAAACGGATGTAATATATATATATATATATATATATGTAATCTCAAATATGAATATATATGTAATTATTAACAACTTTCTTTTCTTTGTTTGGACATAAACGTCCTGGTCATATTCAGGTACATATAACAGCAAGGAAAAGTAACATAAAAACCCTTCATACATCTTGTACATGAGAGACACAGGAAAACTTCTGTCATATTTTATTAGATCGCAGTTATAACAAGGAAAAAAGAAACCGGTTAACCTTGGAATGGTTGTTGTGCGCATTTTATAACAACAATGCTACATGCCAGTTGAAGCATTAATATCTGTGATGTTATAAAATAAATTTTTTAATGCTCCTGGTAGCCATGGGAAGTTGTCATACGTAGTATAAATACAAACTCAAAAGGAAATTCTAGCGTGGACATATAAATATTCAGGATATTTTGAACTAGGAATCTCCCAACCTTAGTATGAGAAAGGCAGTTGGGTTTGGGATATATAGAAAAACAAAACCAACAAGATTTGTCTTACTTGAGCGAATGTGAAAGTAGATCACTGTGTTTATTCATGTCGTCTTCTGACAGATTTTAATAGCGAAATAATTTCATAAACAAAATTTTGAGCACTACCTTGTGCTTGAAAAAGAAAATAAATCCAACAACATTCTGTTTTAAACTTTTGAATCTGCCAATAACTTTGTTTGTTTGTAGTTAAGCACAAAGCTACAAAATAGGCTATCTGTGCTCTGCCCACCACGCGTATCGAAACCCGGTTTCTATCGTTATAAGTCCACAGACATGCCGTTGTGCCACTGAGGGGCGTATCAATATCTTAAAACAGACACAGTTTAATGATGATGTTCATTGTGTTAGTTATGACATCGAGTCACTTGTTTATAAATATACTAACTAAGTATAATAAGATTGAAGTGTTCCATGTTTTGTAACGAAACAAACACATTTTATGTTTAACTATAATATCTACGAACAGAATGACGGAGTGGCTATCGGATCTAGTTTTGCTTCTGACCTTGCTAGCCTTTTACTATACTTCCATGAAAAAAGTTTGGTTACAGTTGTGTCTGAACTTCTTAAGCTTGTATGTTACAGAGAGTATGTAGATGACACTTTTATGGTGTTTAACAACGTTTAGTTGGTTAAGGAATTTATCCAGTATTTAAATGGTAAATAACCCAATATATAGTTCACTTTTGAAAATCAACAGAATGACAAACTCTTGTTTTTAGATGTACACGTCTTAAATAACTAGAGTATACTTACCACCAAAGTGTATCATAAACCCACTCCTATTGTACATTATTCACAATCTTAAAGTTCCAGTCTTTCAATTTTTAAAGCTTGTTTGTAGTTAAGCACAAAGCTACACAAGTTGTAAGTTCGCAGACATACTACTGTGCCACTGGGAGGGGGGATTTTTAAAGAAAAACTTGTTAAAACTCTAAAACTGAATACCCCATTTGTTTTAATGTGTTACAAAGAAAATGGTTATTTTAGTCATTGAAATAACAGAAAGAATGGGAAGGACAAGAATCACGAAGTTAAAACTGAAAATTCGATTTCACTGATTTGAAATCAAATTTACCAGAGAGATTTTGGATTTTATGTACTGAAAACCTGTAAGCACTATAAAAAATGGAAAATTTGATAATATAAACTGGTTACCTTTCTAAACTAAAATAAAAAGGAAATTTGTTACTTTTCTAAGTACCATATTTTTTTCACGTCTCGGGACGAGAGAACTGCTTAACATCTGAAATTTTCTTGAAATTTTAGAAAATGATTTCAGCTATATAAAACATTATTTAGTCAGTGAAATTAATCTGTTGATTAATGGTGGATTTTTGAGTCTGTTACTAACTACTGAGTTACTGAGACTGTTAGTCAGTTTGAGTGTTAGTTAAGTATTGTGAATATTTAGTTTCTATTTCGACAAAGAAACTAGAAATACAAGAATTTAGCAAGTAAGTGAAATTATTGTATTAGTGTCTACTGTGGACTTAGGCCTATCAGCGAACATTAGTTAAGTTAGCATGTAAAACTTCAATTCTAAGAAAAAGCACTTCCATTATCATTAAGTAAACATGACATGATTTTGTAATATTATTTTATGAATAACTCAAATAACCTTTTTAAGGATAGAAATAGTTACAACAATATTAATCAAAGGCGCTCTCTAACGATTACTGAGAAGAAATAAGCAAATTGGTCGAGTATAAAGACTAAACTTGGAGTTTAAAAGTATTTATTCACAGCATATTAAGCCAGCTAGATTTTGAATGTTTTTCTCCATCTATAAATCGAATTGGAACAATATAAATTAGTAATTAAACTTACAATTATCAATGGATCATATCGGGTTTATAAGCACGTTCTTTTAAACTATTTTTGTATCAAACTGCTTGTGAATCCATTAATTTTCGATTACACAGCCCCGAGTAACATACGAGCCTCACAAAACAATAAACAAAAAGTGTTATTAATATTGTAATTAATTCCACTAATTATTGCTAAAGTTCCTATGTATTTTTAGAAAACGAATACTTCGAAAATTGTTTTCGTTAGTTCTTTACTCTAAGTGTTGTAATAGGTAAGATAACGACAAAAACCCAATGTGATGCATAACATGAATAACATGTTTCATACACATTTAGAATGACAATAAAATGAAGTTATTTTAATCGTGATAGTCATATATTAACATTATTTACATCGTGATAGCCATATATTAATATATATTAATCGTGATAGTCATATATTAACATATCTTAATCGTGATAGTCATATATTAACATATCTTAATCGTGATAGTCATATATTAACATATCTAAATCGTGATAGTCATATATTAACATTATTTAAATCGTGATAGCCATATATTAACATAATTAATCGTGATAGCCATATATTGACATATTTTAATCGGGATAGTCATATATTAACATATGTTAATCGTGATAGTCATATATTAACATTATTTAAGTCGTGATAGCCATATATTAACATATATTAATCGTGATAGTCACATATTAACATATTTAAATCGTGATAGACATATATTAACATATTTTAATCGTGATAGTCATATATTAACATATTTAAATCGTGATAGACATATATTAACATATTTTAATCGTGATAGTCATATATTAACATATTTTAATCGTGATAGTCATATATTAACATATCTAAATCGTGATAGTCATATATTAACATATGTTAATCGTGATAGTCATATATTAACATATCTAAATCGTGATAGTCATATATTTTAAGATGTAGTTCAGCTTTAACGATTTAATTCTTGGACTGTTGATATACTGATGACGTAGAATTAATATTTCAGATTTTAAAATGCACTTTGTTGAGCTTCATAATGTCAATGGTTACGTCTATACTCGAGTGATTGTCATCGTTCAGGAGATGTATTGATAGTAAATGGATGTTTTTGAAATACCCTGAAAAGACATATCAATTTTTGTTATTTGTCTATGTCTACTGAACTGCTGGAGAGAAAACTGGGAGATCTGTCCAAATTCTTGTCTATGAAATACATCAGTGAAATACGATGGGTAAATACCGCTCAGGAGTTAGTAATACAAGAAAAATACGACGGTCAAGTACCACTCAGGAGGTAGTAATACAACAAAAATACGACGGGCAAGTACCACTCAAGAGGTAGTAATACAACAAAAATACGACGGGCAAGTACCACTCAGGAGTTAGTAATACAACAAAAATACGACGGTCAAGTACCATTCAGGAGTTAGTAATACAACAAAAATACGACGGTCAAGTACCATTCAGGAGTTAGTAATACAACAAAAATACGACGGTCAAGTACCACTCAGGAGGTAGTAATATAACAAAAGTACAACGGGCAAGTACCACTCAGGAGGTAGTAATACAACAAAAATACGACGGTCAAGTACCACCCAGGAGGTAGTAATGCTACTGCTAGTCCTTACAGTATGTTTAACATGATCACAAGTAGTGAATTCCAAGTTAAGCTAAGAAATATTGTTGATGGCATTTTATGCTGAACCAATCAGAATAAACAGTCAGAAATATAAGAGCCAAACACCTTAATTACAATGTTAGCTCAAAATTAAAAGATATTCTAAAAACCTTACAAATAAAAGTTTTAATTAAACTCACCTTAACTTCATATTGTGTTTCTGGATGTGTACGGCTTGGTCACAATCGGGTGAAAGAGAAATATTATTTTTCTTATTCGTTTCAATTTCTTCTTCATCTGACAGTAGAAACCTTACTTGTTGTATTTCTCTGGAATTGAAGTAAGTAAATACAATGAACAAATATCAGAATTATTATGTGTATTACATTATCAGTACTATGTTCTAGCAATAAAAGAATTGTGTAGGCGAGGAAATTAGAAAATATATATAAGTATAATAGTACTGTCTGTTGTATGTCCATGTAACTACTTCGCAGGGTTTGGATGGATCTTCATCAAAATTGACGTGGAGGTTCATTAGGTCCATGCGAGTGTACATAAAAAAATTCAGTTTTGCATTTTTGCATTTTTTTTTACCACTGCTTCGCTACTTCTAGATGGATCTTCACCAAATTTCACCCTGCTTCAAAAGTAATACTGTCTAAGCTGTAGACGACTCCTACGCTGCCAAAATTTTAAATTTATGACCCCTAGTTCTATTGTTTTCACTGCTAAACCCAAAAAGTTTGATGGATCTATATTATCAATACCCTTAATAATCTTAAACACTTCAATCAAATCCTCTCTGACACTTCTCC
>NW_013668267.1:152980-154430 GCF_000517525.1 Limulus polyphemus
CAAGTGATCTATACAGTGAAACAATCACATCTCCTGTCTTATATTCAATATTTCTATAGATGCTACCCAAAACCTTATTAACCCTATTGCTAGCCACAATACACTGTTTAAATGACTTAAATGATCTTTTTCTTCAACCACAGTATTTAATGTATTCACATTAAAAAATTGTAACAATAATTTGAATTGTGAAAACCTACATGCATCACCTTACATTTTGGATAGTTAAACGTAACCTGCCACGTACTGGCCCATTGCATCAAATGAACTAAATCTCCCTGTAAGTCTGCAGCATCTTTGATACAGGTTACAATCTATAGAGAACACATAGTTGATGAAATAAAATCTTCCACAGGCGCCGACCTCGCTGATATGACGAGTAACCTGAAATCCCTGTTAGTTACCTCATGTAAGAACATTTTTAGGTCTTTGTTTAACCCACTTACACGCTATGCTTGTAAACCGAAAGGCCAGCTTTCCTCACCGTGTGTGTTTTCTTTAATTTTAGCTAATCTGATTAAGGAATAAAAAAATACATAACTTCTCTTATATTTCAAAAAAGTGGGAGAGCTGTTTTGCCAAGTCGTCCCTTTTAATTTGTCTGTTTATTATAATTTTAATTACAACAGTTAAGTCATTCGCCCTTTTAATAATTTATTGTTTTATGCATAAGCTGGAAAATCTACAAGGCGTTAAGTGTTAGTTAATGAGTTAATAACAGCCAATAAAATCAGCTTAAGTAAGAAATTAAGCGAATAAGAATTCAAATATAACGAATAAATTTATGTGAATGTCTTAGATTAACTTTTTATGTTTTATATCATAGATATACTAAATTTATCTAGTTAATCTTGGTTACTCAACTAAAGCCATTTATACATTCCTAAACCACTTATTCTGCCTTGCACGAAAATATCTTTGAAGGGATGTATTCTTTTGTTATGGAGTTTACAATATGGCAAATTTTACACATTGGTCGCATTAACATTGAAACACCTTCATTAACAAAACAAGAGGGAATCCTCAATAGCTGCGGCTGTAATTAGATCTCAAATCGATCAAGAGATGGAGCTATGAACTAAAAGTTTGTACAAACAGAAAACTCAGAGCCATCCTATGAGCCACTATGCCGCGGCTAAATATTAAATTTATATTAATAACTTCACAATAGTATAATTAGACTACGTTTTATCCAAAATTGAAATCAGATATAACTTTTATAATAATAATCTTTACCATCTCTGTGGTTGAAAAATAAGTGGAAACATTTTATATAGCCTTAGAATCAAGTTAAAAACAATTTTAAGGTTGTTAGAAACTGATACTAAGGTTACTAATAATGGTTTGCTTGTTTTTTGAATTTCGCGAAAAGCTACACGAATGCTATCTGCGCTAGCCGTCCCTAATTTATCAGTGTAGGACTAGAGGAAAGGCAGCTAGTCATCACGAC
>NW_013668267.1:155189-159175 GCF_000517525.1 Limulus polyphemus
CATGTTTGGTGTGAGGGGGATTCGAACCCGCGACCCTCAGATTGCGAGTCGAGTGCCCTAACCACCTGGCCATGTACTACTATTGGAAAGCAACAACAAAAGAAGTTCTCAGCACAGCTAAATAACTTAGCAGTGATTGATCAGAAAAATCGAGAAAAATACCTTTTTGATCGTTGTTTTATGTGTTACAAAATTTTCAAGTAATTTGTACTATAGGTGTTAATTAAACAAGATGAATGGATTGCACTAAATGATAAGAGATAAGTATATATTTCTGATCGGCTATTTGCGCAAAGCTAACCAAGGGCTATGTGCTTTAGTCGTCTGCGATAGATTACAGGAAAGGCATCTAGTGAACAGTATTCGACGTCAACTCTTGGACTTCTCTTGTCTGACCGTTACCCTTATAACACAACTACAGCCCCAAAGTACAAAGCACGAATTTTTTTATTTTTATTTTTGCAGTAACGGGGTGCAAACACTGGACTCGTAAATTCATAGTTGCTGTAAAAGGTGCCGATCTTATTGAAAAGAAGAACAGCTAGAAATCTCAACTAGTCTAAGAGGAAAATCGTTGCATGCGTTACCTTGGATAAAAACGTTTTTTTAGGCTCGTTTATACCATTTACACGTTATGCTTGTAAACCCTAATCATGACGAACCAGTTTTCCTCATCGGAGTATTTTATTTAGGTTTAGTTAATTTATAGAAATAAAGAATAAATAAATAACTTCTCATAGCTTTCGAAAAAGTGGGAGGGCTGTTTTGCCAAAGAGTCTCTTTTAATTTATCTGTTTGTTACCTTCGCCACCAAAAGTCGACTGAGGTTATGTTTTCACCTCTGTGTGTGTGTGTTTGTCAGCAAGATTTATTGAAAACGGCTAAATGGATTTGGACGAAAATTGGTATAAATCTGGACTATGACCAAATTTAGAAGTAATTAGTTTGAAGGGTCAAGGAAATCCAAACAATTCCTATCAATTAACATGGAGACCGATTTTGCGCACAGTAAAAAATTATCGGATTTTGATGAAACTTGGTGAACTTATGTAGAATGTTATTCCTCATTGTCCTGCCAAAAATGGTCTGTGTCCGTCGATAACGACGGAGATATGAACACATTTGTCCTAGCCGTCTCTAATTTTGAACTGATAGACAATGAGAATGGCAGTTAGTAAACAGCACCAATTTTCAACTCTTTGGCTACTCTAATCGAATAGTGGGATTTTAACAGTCACTCTTATAACATATCCACTGCCACAAAGTGCGGAGCGCGATTTTGTGGGAAAATAAAGCGAACTAGTACAGTATAGCATGCCAACTATTAGGCTATGCTTGGCCCAAGAGTATATATATAACAGATTCAATAAATTACTGGAAATAATAGAAAAAATAGGTTTAAAACATAGTTTCGTTCGTTTTTATTTGGAAATAAAGCATATCGGCAAATCATATAAAAATAAACTCTTATTTTAATGTAAAAGTTTGATATGCGCCGCTAGTGGGTACTGGAATCACAAATCCTAACCATTACCGTGAAAAGGTGCCATTTATTGAACAATAACCTACTTGTTTATGACCTGATCACTTACTGATGCAGTTAACCAGACGATAAGAACAATATTTCTATTTCTCCAACTAATGTGAAAAATAGTTCAACAAGGTCTTTGTATAGTTACGAGAAATATACAGATAATGTAGTTATACCTAGCGTCACGATCAGAACTAGAATCCGGAGTTTCTGTAGGTTTTCGAAGATGCTCGAAGTCGTCGCTTCTTTCCCAGCTATCCGTATCGCTGCTGAGAATTGTAAAGGAACTTTGGTCTTGTTCCGTGCCCCCAGTCGAATTGGTATTGGGATCGTTACTTAGGCTGCCATTGGAATCTCCAGAATCTGGTTTTGGCCGTTCGGGCACTAACAGAGAGAATGATTTGAAAGTTTATTAACTTAATTTTAACATATGGTGATAGCGTAGAAAAAAAAATCAAGACAAAGATGATGATACTGATATTCTTAAACTCTAAATGTGACAGAAAAAAATTCGATCCAGAAGTTAAGACGAAGTGAAATTATATAAAATCTTTAGATATGTACTGTGTTTATTAAAGGAAAATAGACAAAATCCTGTTAACTGAAGAGAATAAAAACTATTATTTTTCGCAGCCTTTCAACTAAATGGGCGGCAAATTAGAACATGAATAGAAAATGGACGAGTAGGTGAAAACAATTAAATTTTTATCGTCATCCAAATTAAAGAAAGAACTAAGTGTAAAAGTGTATTGAGCACAACTTAGTTTTATCTATCTTTTTGGCATTAGATAAACTGAACACTTAAAAGTACGTAAAATTAGGGTAAAGGACTTACAATTTTTAATCTTTAATATAAACTGTTGTCTGAAACTGAACTAAATACAAAATTAAAGTCAAGAAACATTGTAATAGCACGTTATCAAAAACTGGAAGATGTTTGAACCTGTAAAACATAATGTTGTGTAGGTATTAAGATTGTAATAATCATTTTAATATAAATATTTACGGATGGTAACTTTTAGAAAAAAAAATATTAATATGAATAATGAATAAGGACAATGTATTCAAACCTTGAATGAAATTATTAGGAGGTTACTGAAAGTAATGCAAGGATACTTACTTTGTTGAGTGTTACCACCTCCTTTGAAAAGACCCATTAAGCCAATTAGGATAATACGTATAGTGGTATAGAAGCACTTCAGTGCTCTTCTCAAACAACGTGACGACCGCAGGATCACGTTCAGAGGATATCAAATACAACTCGAATATGAGAGATCAGAAAATGTTAAAGTCTCAACACTTTAGCTATTTCAAAAACAATAAAGCGAGTAGAAAACAGGTACTTTAGGTTAAACATTCAGTGACAAACCAACTATTGGTTCTATCCACTGTGTTTCTCTTCAATGTCTTCTTTTTAAACTACTTTTAACCAGTAACGCAGCAGAAATCCCCTTTCAATATTTAATTATATCCACTGACATCAAAAGTGTGTGCCAGAAAGGTGGAGTAGATACACTTACCTTATATCGTGCTCTCAAACACGGAAAAACTTCTCACTCACTCGTATTAAAATGCAGCGACGCGTTTGTTGTTTTTGTTTCCTGAGTTGGGAAAATTACTCAAGGCCAACTAAGCAGGAAAATCTCACCTAAAACTGTCGAACTCGAACAAGGGGCAACAAAACCTGTACAGTTTGTCTATAAGCTTGCAATGTCATAAAACACACAAAAGTTCAAATATATGTAGGATTTGAGGACATAAAGTGTTTACTGAAGATAATACGCTGTAACCTGTAAATGTCTAAACTAATTATCTTCAGTTAAAAAAAAGAAAAAACTTTGCTGGATTTCATCTTGCACAGCCTGTAAAAATTTCTCACATTTTAATGCTTACAAATATGTTAATAACACTAAATTTGCGCTTGTTGTGTATTCTCACAGTCGAATTTAATGATTTTAACCTTAATCATACATATACTAACTGATGTATCCGTTTCAATGCATGGAGGGACAAAAGGGCTTCCGGGGATAACATAGAGGTCAGATCCGAACGAGGATTTCCCTATTAACTTCCCGAGGGACAGTAATGGTGCATGTGAAGTTTGGTGAAGCTCAATATAACAGCATAGGGAGCACATAAAGGCCCCCGGGGGTGAGACAGAGGGGTTGCATCCGAACGCGGACTCCCTTATATCACTCTCTGGAAATTCTTTAGGAAACATGCAAGGTTTGATAATAATTAGTCCAACAGTTTACCATTTATAAGCGGACTCACACGCAGACAGACGTTTGTTAAAAAATGGATTTTATAAATGTATGTGTTGTAACGAATTTGTTATTATATATTTATTTGAATATCAACGTTTGTTTAGAATAAATTTAATTTTAGAAACATACATAGCTTATACTGTTAAATATGTACTGCGAAACTCCCGCCAATTCTCCAAAGTTGTAGA
>NW_013668267.1:159185-164924 GCF_000517525.1 Limulus polyphemus
AGAAGATTATCGAGAGTAAGAATCCACAATATATCCGTGTACGTAAACGCTTAAATTTGTATTGTTACGTAATCTCAATTTCCTACAAGGCCTCCACACGCCTATAAATATAACCAACGCGCTGCACCAAAAGAGACTATCTATTATTAGTCTGCTATAGTCAATGTGCTATGAACTTCAGAAGCTATAACTGTGATTGTTATAACACTTACCAATAAGAAAACTTAAGATATTTGACCAGGAGCATTTACAAAGTTCGAATATTACAAATTATTTAACGTCAGTGGATTATCATCAGACATTAGTATTTTTACGAAAACATTATATACATTCATCGTGGAAGACTCAGCGCGCGTGACTGGTGAATAACGAAGGACAAAGACTCAGCGTGTGTGGCTAGTGAATAACGAAGGACAAAGCTAGCTAGCTTCCAGTTAAGCGAATTGTACCTACGTCAACTCGTAATTAATTCTCTCATCGTGAGCCTTCGATAAGATATCTAAGAAATTCCAGACTAGAAAGATTTTATATTGCTTGTAAGTTTGTGAAATTTTTGTTTATAAATCATTGTTTGTAATAACTATTTGTAATAACTGTTATTGTCAATTGTATTGTTGTGTGTGTGTGTGATTTAAAATATATTTGTGTTAAGAAAGAAAACTGTGTGTATCAATCTTATTGGCAAATATAAACTGACTATATATCAGCTTTTAATTAACTGTCAAATACGAAGTACAATTTAACTACTAAATTCAAATTATCAGTTAACTCAATTTCAGACCATTTGAAATTCTAATACTAACCGTGTATATAAAGTGGATTTAAAGTTTCAATAGGTAAAGTTCCTTGTGGTGGACAGAGTGCAGATAGCTCATTGCGTAATATTCTGCACTAAAACAAATAACTAAACAATGAGAAAAGAGGTTGGACAGCTGGTGCACCATGCCATATACGAAAATATCGCGTCTAGCAGAAGAAAGTCAGCATAGTAAATGTTTCCCCAAATATGTTGATTCCTTTCATTAAGTGACAGTAATAAATGGAATGAAATCGTATTTCGAACAATCACTTTATTTCTTAGCTTGAAATATCTATATCTAAAGTGAAACAAAGTATCTTTAAACTAAATAATACACTAAATCTGACGTCAGCCACATCAAAATTATAATTTTTGTGGAGGGTTAATTACATTTTATAACAATTATATTCCATATTTCTGTTACTACTCGGGCATTTACTCAATAACTACTCCAAGCATGTAGACAATAACGCCAATATAGAAAAATATGCAAACACTATGGCCAAGACTGTATCAAGTTATGTTTGCCATACAACATACGGACTACACTGTGTAACAGTGACTTGGTTATCGCAAAGTTAGGATGATTTTTTGATAAAAAGATGGACAGGATCTCACTATCTGAGCTATGATGCATAATTTCCTTCCAAGATATCTGCAGAATATTGGAGGATAGCTGTTAAATTATCACACTATTAGAGTGTTTATGTCTTTAACATCAACTACTAAGGATGATCGCTAGGTAGTAGCTCAGAAGCCAGAGGTTGTCTTTCCACAAGTACTAGTGTATGTGACAGTATTACAAGTTAAAATACAAGTCTATGACAATGTATATGAATAAATACAAGTGTATGGTGTTGAAAACATGTATTGACTTTACACAAAGTCATTTATAAATGTTCTATAACAGAGATGAACTATTAACTGAAAACACAGCTATCAAGCAGCATTTGAATGAAAATAATGGATCTGATCCGAATGGTAAGGCTTTGAGGCATGACAAATAATTGTGATACTGACCCATAAAGCATTATTTGAAAACACAGCATACCTGATGTTTTCATTGATGTTGGTAAGAGAATGTTTCACTTTTGACATTGAAATATTTGGCAGGTGGTGGATTTTTATGGGAGAGATGAGAGTAGCAACTAGACTGATTCTGCCTTGCAAAGAAACGCAGTCCAACCTATTTACTGCTAGTGGTAGTAAGTAATATTTTAATTGGATTGAATTTCAATATTTATAAGTAAGCGAAATTATCTGTAGAAAGTGAAATCTGCAAACAATAGTTTGTACCTTACCTAATGCAAATTTGGTGCATCCAGTATTTCATTTGGCTGTGATTGAATATTTTCAATCATGCAGGTTGAAGTAATTTTGAGAAGTATGCAGTTGTACTGAAGATTTTCTGAACATTACTTCAAAGAAGGTTACAATGTTTTCACTCTTTGGCCATTTCAGGCATTATAAGTTTATCACAGTTTGAGATACAGTGGGGTTTTTAGTTAGTTGTTTAGCTTTTGTTTTATATTTCAAATTAGGAACGCTTCCTTTTTCATCAATGTCAATTCATCTGTCGCTGAGTATGATTTTGAAGTGTTCGATGTTCGTCTTCTCACTACAGTTTTTGATTAGATGGCTGTAAATTCCAAAGTTGTTGGAAGGGAAGTTTTGCGCTTGCTCCTTGACCTTGATAGCTAGAGTTATTGACCCAATGTAGCCATGTCTAGAGCATGGACACATGTATTGATACACTACCAGGGATAGCTTTGAAATAGGTATTTTGTCTGTGAAGAGGATAAAATTGAATATTCGTTTCTTCGGTTTGAAGATCACTCTTAGGCTGAATTGAGGATAAGATGATTGCAGAATGTTCTTGATTTTTCTGCCATGAGAACCAGTGAAGGGTAACACCAAGGTGATAGGACAGCTGTAAACTTTATTAATATATTCAAAAATACTTTTTTTGGTGAATACTAGAGGGAATAAATTTTTAATCAAGTATTTTTTTATATTGATTACTTCACCATGAATATTACAATAAGAGTTCGGTGAATTAGAATGCTTATTAAATTAATTTTGTAACAATCAGATATGAATGGGCTGAAATTATAGTACAGATCAGGAAAGGTTGGTTTGTAAAAAATTCCAAGATTATTTAAATTTAAACACAGAAATATCAAGTTAACAGTTGAAGAACAAAATAATCTTAATTGTCTTTTTTTTTATATCTAGAGGTAATCAACCTGAACAACAGGTTCTAAACTAGATTCTACCAAAAACCAAATTTGTCTTACTTTTCGTCAAGTGGTGTTTATTTTTATGTGTAATTTTGATTATTATAACTAATTATTTTGCTATAATATTTCTTACCACTGATCAAAGTTGGCTAAATTATCCTGGCTGATTTAAGCCTTGAGAAAGGGCTAAACTTTTTTGTAAATACGATAGCTTATCTTTTAAAGTATTTTTTCTTGTTTTAAAATAGCTTAAACACTCTTTTAATTATTTATTTAGTTTTAATTACAACATTTTGTTTGAAATTTAGTATTTTTTATTACATGTTATCTTTCCTTAAATTTGCCAGAGTTCGAAGCACGTGCTGAGAAGTTAGTGGTAAAGCACTTTACCTTCTAACTTGTGTAAGAAGCTGGAAAGTTTTAAAACGTGTTCATAATATATTGTTTTACTAGATGGCAGCACTTCCTCCTTGTTGGTGAAATTAATTTAAAAAAAGAATCTACCATTTCAATGAATAGTTGAGGTTTTCAGTGTTAATAAGCAAAATGACCTTGACTTATTGCCTAGCTTGTTGTAGTTTTGTAAATAATTTTTTCTTTATAATCAGTTGTTGAAATCCACAGGCTCAATTATTTCGTTTATTACGAAATTGTTTAATAAAAAGTTATTCGCACATCGTAAGGACATTATGGTTTTCCTAGACTCAATACGGACCAGGCACAGCTATCTGATCACTGTAACAACGCGGATGTAGTGACGTAGCGACTTGTTACATGTGAAACGAAACAGACAAGACTCGGTTTGAAACTGAACAAAAATAAGCTTTATTTACAACAGAAGGATGGTTGAGACAGCGATCTATTGTCCAGTGGATAAAACTCGACCAAACAGAATGGATAAATTGTATTTAAGTGAAAATTAAATAATAATAATACAACTACTAATAAAATAATATGAAAATAAACTGCACGTGAAGATAAACTGTGTGTATGTAATAGTGGGATCGTACTGTTATTATCTAGTTGATATTGAAAACATCCAAACTTCTCTCACGATCCACATTCCATCTGTAGCTGACCAATTACAAAACTGGACCACAGGTATTCAAAGTAGATTCTATTTCGTGTGACATCTGTAAAGTTGTTTTATATATGCAAGGTAACTATTCCATGAAACAGTAAATATCTTCTTGGACTGAAACCTGCTATAAAACGTAAAACCTTGGGGGTGAATTAGCACATAACCTCGACCAGAGTTTCTTAGTACGTTTCGAATTAGAACTTTATAAAAATTAATTATTTAAATGTGAAATGTTATTATAGGGGAAAAATGGCGCGCCTGATTACCACAACATTACACTTAAATGCATATTTAATTTTCTCATTTCTGAGGTTTCAACCATGTAAACTTTCATGTACTTAAAAGTGATGGACTGATTTTGTAACCACTTCAATTGTTACAATTCGATTTATTGGTTCACTCAATAAACAATTTTGTTTTTTAAGATACAATTACAATGCAATCAACCAAAAAGAAAATACAAGCACCAATCAAATTGAATCAAAATAGCACCGATTTCAATAAAATGACAAACTGTGTAAGATATTAGGCATTGTCTACACTGGATTTAATAGAAAACTCCATTCCAAGACAGCCCAGTTGTTGTTGATTGGAAGTAAAGGTAATGTTGCCTTTATAGTTTCCCTGTATTGAAGAAAAAATTAAAGGAGTTAATACATTTACTGTAACGTAAATATTCATACTAAATTCAGTTTTCTGTGAAGAGAAATAAGAATGGAAAGAGTCTAATAGCTAAAGGATATTTTACATGTGTTAAAGAAACTTATCTCTTTGTGAATCATGTGTATAATTTGATTAAATGAAACAGTATCAATTAAATTGCATACTACACACATATAACGTCTCTGAAAATTAAATAATAATTCATCAGAACATTAATTTTTATCTAGTACAAATATTCAGTAAAAACATCTTGGTAAGGTATTGTTGCGTCATTGAGGTCACGTGACTGGTGTGGCGCCCTCTAGTTTCTAGAACTATCTTGTTCTTTCATGAATGCTCTAGTATTTACTAGATAGGGTAGGCTGGTATATATAAGAGGGTGACGGAAGGTAATGTGAGTGAGTAGACTGCAGTTCAATTACTCACTATCGCGCTAAAACAAACACTATAACGAACGAACGTTAACTTCAACAATACCCTGTAAAATATTGAAATAAGTGTATCGGTAAAGTTATATTCGGAAAGAATAAATAAGTTTTATTAAGAAAGGACTTGTGTCGCTTAAGTTTCGTCGGAACGAAGTTACGGAAAGTTAATTAACAAACGGAGACGTAACAAATTGGTGTCAGAAAGTGGGACAAAAAAAATGGAAACGAGAAGCGGCAAATCAAACTACAGCATAGCAGACTTGATGGCTGCAATACAAGAGCAGCAAAAGAAACAAGAAGAAGAGAAAATGAGAAAAGAAACAAGAAGAACGAGAAATTAAACAAGAAGAGAGATTACAGCAGTTGTTAGAGGAAAAGAAATGAAACAAGAAGCGAGATTATAGCAGTTGTTAGAGGAAAAAGAAAAGAAACAAGAAGCGAGATTACAGCAGTTGTTAGAGGAAAAAGAAAAGAAACAAGAAGAACGAGAAAACAGCAGTTGTTAGAGGAAAAAGAAAAGAAACAAGA
>NW_013668268.1:0-676 GCF_000517525.1 Limulus polyphemus
GTCCCTTAGCACCACCCACTACTGGTTTCCGGAAGCTGACTTATTGGTGGTATTTTTCTTACACTGGCTCCTCAGATGTCCTTGCTCCCCACAGTTCCAACAGCCTTTTTGGGTAGCAGCCTTTACTGCTGTATCGTCTCCCCTGTGTTGAAATTGCCAGCATTGAGCTCTCTTGTGCCCAGGTTTGTTACAGTGCCAGCAAAGTCCCTCAAACCTCTCTGAAAGCTGACCTTTTCTAGCCTTTTCTTCTCGGTACCTCTGTGCTGGACTTAACGTAGGATTCAAATTCGAGAGCTCTGGCCATTGCATCCTGCATGGTAGAGGGGTGTGCTTGCTTCACTTGTATCTTAAGTTGTGGACTGTTCAAGGCATCTACGAATTGATCCCTCAGCAACAACTTGAGGAGATCGGGTGGTACAGTTGGGTAGGCCTTGTGTGCCGTGCTTTCCAAGTCTTGTGCCAGCTCTTGCAGGCTCTCCCCTTTAGCACAGATTCTCGTCCTAAACCTAGCCCTGTAGACTTCTGACTGATTCTGGGTTCCGTACCCGAGTTCCAGAGCCTCTACCAGAGCTCTATAGTTGTGTCTGTCGGCTGCTGTCAACTGTCCAAGTATTTCCAGTGGTTGTCCCTTCAAGCTCGTTGCCAGATATACAGCTTTCTGCTCCTCTGTCCATCC
>NW_013668268.1:1676-10714 GCF_000517525.1 Limulus polyphemus
TTTTAGTGTAACACAATTAACTACATCAAACAAAAAAAAAGCATATAAAAAAAATTGTGTATATGTAACTACTAACTTCTCCTTCATGCTAAATGGCAGTGATGAAGGTATCTAGTTCAACTAAATCAGATCAGGGAATTTGGGGGCATATCATCTGCTGATGGCGCCCCCATAACTCGCAAATAATAATAATAAAAAATTACGTGATCTATGTTTTAACGCATGCGTAGTACTCAATATTTTATTTCGAACGGTATTTCAAATTGCGTAACGTTAATAACAATCACACAATTTGGATTTTGTTGTCTGTTTTATTTTTTCAAAATCCTAGTGTTTAAGAAAGGTTTTTGCATGTTATTTTTATAGAATATCAAGTGAAATAGAAGCGTACGAACTCTGAAAAAGAAAATATGCAGTTTGTGTATAAAGTTTGGAAACTCGTGGAAGATCCCAAATACGACGGATTAATATATTGGAGTTCTGTAAGGGATTATGCTTTTAATTTTATTATAATACCGAGGCAGAAGTTATATCTTGCACTATAAGATATAACTTTAGTGTATTCAAAAAAATGATCATGCCGTAAAAGTTATAACGCGTTTCAATTAAGCATTTGTATGCTCGTACTTGTTAATAACCGATCCAATGTAAGGAAGAGTGATTCTGTTTGTGTATTATATTATTTGTGTAGATATAAATTATAATGTTAGTGTTATGAAAAACAAGTTTTAAGTTTTAAAGAGGAACTTGTTTATATGTTAATGTTACTGTAAGTCCATCCATGATGTCTCGTCTAAGCTATAAAAAAACAAAAAACACACTCAAGTCCGGTCCTGATTATTTAAATATTTAGCGAGTCTTCTCTTTAAGTTTAAATTTACTGTATCCAACATATCTTGACCCAAGGCAACCCATCTTATTTGCTTAACCACCCTGTTACTGTTACTAAGTTTGTTTTGCTAAGATTTCCTGAACGCATAGGCCTAACTAAGTTTCTCGGAAAAGAAAGGTATCACGAAATATCCTTGACAGTATCATTCTTGACCTTCCATTAGAGTCAGACAACTTAATACAAGTGGTATTTTTTAAAGATAGTATTATAAATACTCAAGTAACAATAGATTATGTGAAACTTTTATGTATGAAATTTATTGAAGTATATAGTTTATTTAACGTTGCAATTTTATTTTTTAATTGTAGCATAGGTCTTTTAAATGTAACTTGTAAGACTAAGATATACATTAGAAAATATCCATTGTCATTCTGAATGTTTTGCAACTGAATATAATAATAAAATCAATATTAAAAACAGTTCCTTGTAACAGATGCAAAATGAGTTTTTATATTAAAAAGTATATTTTATTAAATATGTTATATATTTACATACATAAAAATGGGTATTTTGGAATTAAATAAAAACTATTAATAGTATTAATTATTATTTGAGGCAGTTGTAATATAGTCCTGGTAGTGATATTCCTGTGAAAGAAATTTCATGGCACCATCATCCCTTAATCATCCAAGCAGTTAAGTTTATCAAGGATCATTGTCATTTATTATAAATTCTTGTCACATTATTTATTAAAATAAAATGACCAGCATGAATATATACCATTAAATATCACCTTAATTGTATATATACCAGCATATCCAGTAGAAATTGCATAAAAATAATGAAATATAAAATTAATTAAGTGTACATTGTAAAAATTATTTCTATAGATGTGGGGGATAAGGTAGCAAATTGGAGAGAAGAAAGCAGACGGTTGTTACAAATGGAGTTCGTCAAACTGGATTAATATGACAAGTGGGATACCTCAGGGCTCAGTCTTAGAATCTTTGTTCTTTCCGATTTACATTAGTGACATAGATGAAAGAGTGGTCAATAAGTTACTTATATATTTGCAGATGATATTAGGGTCTTGGGGTTGCTAGCTGTGAAGAGGATGCTGCTGATTCACAAAAGGATTTAGATCATTTAGTGAGTTGGGCAAATATATGGCAATGGGTTTTAATTATAATAAATGCAAGATAATGCATGTAGGTTATCATAATTTGAAGTATAAGTATAATTTCGATGGGAATAACCTTAACAGTGTCATGAAAGAAAGTGAACTTCGTGTAATAGTTGATCAGTCTCTAAAGCCATCCAAGAAGTGTGCTGTTGCTAATGGTAGGGCAAATAGGATTTTAGGTTGTATCTGTTGAAATATTTAATACAAGTCTAAAGAAGTTGTAATTTCATTGTATATGTCACTGGTTTGGCCATATTTGGAATATTGTGTTCAGTATCGGATTCCTTACCTTAGGAGGCCCGGCATGGCCAGGTGGTTAAGACGCTCGACTCACAATCTGAGGGTCACAGGTTCGAATCCCTGTCACACCAAACATGCTCACCCTTTCAGCCATGGGGGCATTATAATGTGATGGTCAATCCCACTATACATCGGTAAAAGAGTAGCCCAAGAGTTGGCGGTGGGTGGTGATGACTAGCTGCCTTCCCTGTAGTCTTACAATGCTAAATTAGGGATGGCTAGTGCAGATACCCCTCGTATAGCTTTGCGCGAAATTCAAAACAAACAAACCAATTCTTACCTCATGAAAGACATTGAATAGTTGGAAAGGTTTCAGAAAAGGATTATTAGAATGGTGCCTGGGATGGAGGGGTTGTTATATAAAAGAGTTAGGGGTGTATGTCTGTTTAAGATTTTAAAGGGAATTGATAGTGTTGATGCATCATCTTTTTTCATACTTAACAGTGAGAATAGTAGGACTAGGGGACACAAGTGTAAATTTTGGCAGGGTAGGAGTCATCTTCAGCTAAGATGGTTTTATTTTTCAAACAGGATGGTTGGCTTTTGGAATGGTTTGCTTTCGGATGTTGTGGAGGCAGTAAATCTAAGTGAGTTTAAGAGAAAGTTTGATAAGTATATGAATGATAAGGTCTGGATTTAAGATTTTTTATTAGATTAATCTATTAATAGTTTTAGTTTAGTTTAGAGAATGGAACAGCTGAGATGGACCAATAGGCCCCATGTTGTCCCGAAATGTTTTGTTATTAACATCAATGCATGATGAAACAGTGCATTCTAATCTTTATAATAAGAATGTATATTTAAGTAATTATACTTATTACTAGGTTGATGTTTAGTTTAGAGAATAGAACAGCCGAGATGGACCAATAGGCCCCATGTTGTCCCGAAATGTTTTGTTATTAACATCAATGTACTCAGCTGATGAAACAGTGCATTCTAATCTTTATAATAAGAATGTATATTTAATTAATTGTACTTATTACTAGGTTGATGTTTAGTTTAGAGAATGGAACAGCTGAGATGGACCAATAGGCCCCATGTTCTAAGTTTTGTTCTAAGTTGGTAATTTGCTATGATTGGAAATTCATATTAATTTGTAACAACCAATACTCAGCCTACTTAGTTATTATGTAATGTAACATCAGTTTCTATTTTATTTTTAGTGTGTCATTATTATTTTATTTTTTCTTTTATTTCCAACACTTTCTTAAAGTAGCATTATCACAAAAAATTAAAAAACTATTAAGACATGTCACAGCTCGTCTATAGCTATTTTTTACTTTTTTGCACACAACATTGATTTTAGCCCATGACTTCATTCTTGGTGAAAGTTGACCAAGTTAAGAGCTTAATGTTTTTATAAGTTTGTTGCTAATTTAAAATGTAATTTATTCTCTTAACAAAAAATAAAGGCTAAAATTTCAGTACTTAACTGATCAGCTGTATTTTTAAGTACACTTAATGTTAATGACATAGAAATTCAAATGTTATTAACTATACTTGTATATTTGAAGTTTTAGTTTCATATATATTTCAGTATTATTTTTCTTGTTTTGAAATCACCATGTTTTCTACATAGGTACACAATTCCTATGATTTTTGGAAAACATAAATAATTGATATTGATAATGTAATTGAATTGAGTAGTTTCCTGGCACAATCAAATTTTGACTGAGAAGTACCTGTACATTATTAGTACAAAATAAAAACATTGAAGCTGAAAAGCATTCAAGATATTAGACCTGATTTTGAAAGAAAGAAATTCTTAAATAACACATTCAGCAAAATTATCTTACACTCGTACAAGATCATAAGCCTTGACAACTCGGGCAATGTTTGAGATAAATTAAAAAAAGTATTTAAACCTTTAAGTTATGCATTTTAAAACATAAATACTACGTAATTAACCAAAATGTACAAGGAAATGTTTGTAAAAGTGTGTTTATGTAGTGTCCATATTTTAGATAATGTTGGATATATAAGACTGTTTAGTTTAATAGTTATTATTTAGTTTATTTAATATTTACTTTTCACAACAAGAGAGTTAAAACTGATTAGTTTACAAGCGATAGTTATGACAAGTTTGGTTACATAATTCTGTACGAGATGTTCATTGTGTTTGCAATTATACTGTTGTCTAGGCTTTAGAATATTGTTGACGTCACCTTACCCGAAACTTTGGTATTGTTCTCGTTACATTAACTGAATTTTATTAAATCACCGCATCACGTAGTTTGTTGAAAATTCCAGGCCTCAGTGAACAAGGTATATATATATAGGTGACTCGCGAGCAAAAGTAAGGTTTTGTAAAATGAAGCAAAGTTAAGTCATGTAAACTTCAGTCAGAAAAAAGTTTGAAAATGTGAAGTTAGCCTCCATGTGAGTGATTAGCCATAACAGGCAATATTTTAAAGCGAGTTTTACAGAAATAAGGAGTATAATTTGCCTTGTCAAGGGGTGTTCTAAAGTAATTGAACCCATCTGTTTGGACTTTGATGAAAAGAGACTATTAAAGTTCGAAATACAACTGTGGTAACCCACGAGGTAATGTAAGTAAATTTGTTGCAGATTTGTATGGTAATAAACAGAATAGAGAAAAATAATTTGTCTTGTCAAATGGATTCTAAAGTAACTGAAACAGCCTATGAACTTTTGACAAAAAAAGAGAATTATTTAGAGTTTTAGATACAACTGTGATATCTTGTAGAGTAAAGAACATTTTGTACATACTGTTACGTCTCTGTTCGTTAATTGATTTTCCGTAAATTCGTTCCAACGAAACTTTAGTGACACAAGTCCTTTGTTAAATAAAACTGGTTTATTCTTTCCGAATACAACTTTACCGATACACTTAATCTGAACAGTCGCTCTATAACAAACGCTAGAAGGTCTCACGTGCTCGTTCGCGTGCTCGACAATACTCAATTACACTGTACTCTCTGACTGCAGTTCAATTACTCATTACCTTCACACATTGTCCTGTCACATTGTGACCATCTTATATATATCAGACTACCCCCAATCTAGGAATCTCCCGATAATTTCCGAAGGTTCAAGAGAAAGAGTGGCGTGATACTAGTTACGTGACCTCGCTGACGCAACAATACGTTTGACTTGTTTTGAATATATTATTTTAAACAAGTGGATTGTGTGCTGTCTGATTATTGTTCGAATTTATTGCCTACAAGTCACAGACACCTACTGTAGATGAATCCTCAACCCGACCTACATACATAAAACTGACAGATAATCTGTTCTGTTTATAATCACTGGGTATCTATGTAATTATGCAATACTTGTCTGTCTATGTGAGGTCATATCATTCTGATAAGTTGGTACACTGGCTGACTGATTAACAGAATTAGGTGAATCAGTTAGGTTAAGTTTCAATTTAGAGATCTTGATAGTTTTTGCAATTCACAGTGATAAATGTAACAAGCAATCATAGATGATGAGCCACAAACATAAAAGATGATGTGAGAATAATAAACCGATTAACAGTATTTTAGAAAGACTAATGATGATTCACAGTTTGTGTTTGATGTTTCTTCAAATTCACCCAGTTAACAAAGTAGGCCAAAAAAAATTCTACTCTAAAAGGCTCAGTGAATTCAAATGGCTTATTCTTGAGAGGTATGGTGGAATATGATGTCAAATTTCTGTTGACACTGCCAGTCATGGAAAAGTACATAAAACGATTGTCACTGTTTATTTCAACAATTAGAGAAGCACACTTATGACACCAAGTATACGAAGAACATAAAATTTTCCGGTCCTCCCCCCACATAGTGTAAAAATTCCAATAGATATTGTAGATAATAATATACAGTAGTCCCTGGTGGCTACGACCCCCTCCCAGTAACAACTTCTTTTTTAATACAACTTTTTTTCTATGCATGGAAGGATATTACATTGATCTGACCTCCCACAAATGACTTCCTAACAGATGTGACATTTGACTGATTTTTTGGCGGAAGGTTGGATAACGATCTCTCTATGGGAACATTTCTTCATGTCAATAAAAATGTATGAACATGTTTAAATTTGATGACAACAAACCCACTTTTTAGAAAAAAAAAGTTTGGAGATGGCTTGACTCAGTTATGAAGAAAACTTTATTATTTATGTAAGACATTTGGATAAGATTATGTCATCCTCAGGTACAAGTAGTTTACAGGACATGAATATACATTGTATATACAGTATGACCAGAGATTGCTTCACAGCTTATTATGGGGCTGTGTTGTTTAATTAAGATAGCTTCCTTTATTCTGTGTTTATTGATGTTTGGTTCTTTGTTTTAAATTACAGTGTTTTGTATACATGTACTGTTTTTTTTTAGTTGCAATGGTGATAAACATGGGAGGTTTTTTTATTAAGTTCAGTGAATCAAGTTTCCAATTTTCTTCCGGTTTCTCCAGTGTACGATTCTGAACAGTTATTGCATGTTATTTTTGTATCCATTTATAAAATAATGTGCAATAACTGTCCAGAACTCTACATCAGAGAACCAGAAGAACATTAGAAACAAGATTCACCAAACATAATAAAAAAACCACTGTTGCAACTAAAAAACCCACAGTACATGTATACAAAACATTGCAAATTTCAACAAAGAACCAAACATCAACAAATGCTGAATAATGAAATCAATCTTAATTGAACAAAACAGCCCCACCCTAAGATACCTATATTAGGTTCTGAAAGAATCTCTGATCATGTGACCTCTGTGTTCCATATTGTGTGTGTATATATATAGTACAAGTACACATATTCAAGTTGTTTGTTGTGTGTTCATTTATTTGATTTTATGTGTACATGTATATACAGTAATCTGAATGAATGTGAAGGCTGTGAAATTTTGATATTTTATTTAATGTTCTTCAAAATATGAATATTTCTACCTCGATTATTCAATGTGATCAGAAAAAATTAATTTCAATTAGTGCTTGATTACACCAGTTGACATGTGAATGTTTTGATGAGGATCGTGCAGTTGGCCATGAAATTGAGCCCATAACACAAGCTGGGAGAACCCTTATCAGTAAATCAGCAGTCAGAATGAGTAATGTCAGATGATGCACAATGTAGGTAATACTCCTGGTGAGTTGTTAAACTGTGGCTTGCTATACAAATAAAACACATATCGAAAAATGATTTACTTACATTTTTGTATAAAGGTTGATTCTGTCTCACAATGCCTCAAGAAAAGTGAAAACAGAAACACCTCACTCTCCAAGAAAAGGTCAAAGTTCTCAAAAAGCATGAAAAGGGTTTCAGATGTGTTTGTATTGCTGCTGAAATGCAGGTTGGCAAAATGCAAACTTGAACAATTGTTGCTGATAAAGTTACAGTCATTGAGTTATGGTAAAATGGTTCTAATTTCAACATGAAAGTTGCAGAAGTGTGTAAAGCTGCAAATCATGAACTTAACAAGCTAGTGTTTGATTGGTTCTGTGGTGCTAGAGTTAAGAACATTCCTGTTTCTGGAAAGTTGATCCAAGAAAAAATCTTTAATGTTGTCAGTCAAACTTGGGCTAGACGACTTCACTGCCTCAAATGGGCAGTAGGAATGCTTCTAAAAATGAAAGTATTTTATTATGTTATCTGGAGAAGCCACTGATGTTAGCCAGTACATAGTAGATGATTGGTGCAACAGACTTGCATCTATATGTGAGGGCTATACATCAGAGAACATTTTCAGTGCTGACGAAATTGGCCTACTTTCCTGTGCCTTGTCAAGTCGGTCTCAAGTCATCAAAGGCGACACGTGTAAAGGTGGTAGAAGTTCAAAGGAGAGAATTATGGTGTTGTTAGGATGCAGTGCAGTAGGGGAGAAATTGACTCCTCAGTGTTTTAGTGATTTCAGAAATCATCATTACCAGTGATGTACAAGGATAACAAGAAAGCCTGGATGATATCAGCCATCTTCAGCAATTGGCTGAAGAAAATTGACAACAAAATGAGACTACAAAACCGATCAATTCTAATGTTTGTTGATAACTGTTTTGTACACCCACCTATGAAGCTTTGAAATGTCAAGCTCGTGTTCCTGCCACCAAACACAATCTCACACCTACAGCCATGTGATGGTGGCATGATAAAGACTCTTAAAAATCAATTTATTGCAAGAAACTTCTCTGTCACATACTTTTGAAGATGTCGGAGGCACAGAATGCCAGCAATTTTGCTGGTCAAGTCAACATACTTAACACAATATACTGGTTGAAATATGCCTGGAACTCGATCCAACCAGAGATGATTCACAAGTTTCTCACGCCATGGGTTCATAAACCAGACATTGCCAGATATACCAGAAAACATCATCACAGATGGACATTCAGCCATTACTGCAGGGACTTAATGGGAAGAGTTTGTTTCGTGCAATGACATTGCTGGCACAGCTGCAGTTTTAGATGAAGATTGGGCAGACGTGTTAACCCTGTTGCCCCGGGTATCTTTTACTGCACATGACACAAGGTTTTAGTGTCTTACATTCAAAATTTTATTAAACTACTTTTCGTTTATGTTATACTAATTAGTATAGCATAAAATTTTAGTTAATAATCTATATTTTAATAGTATATAAGTTTTAAGTTCTTAATTCTACAAGGAAATATTTAAAAAAATCCTGAATTTTCCCTAGTGTGATATGTATTAGAATTTCAAATAGCCTGAAATTAAGTTAACTGATAATTTAAGTTTAGTAGTTAAATTGTACTT
>NW_013668268.1:11068-18375 GCF_000517525.1 Limulus polyphemus
ATGTGCCACATATGCTGAGTTTTCCACCGTTGAATTTATATAATGTCTTCGTAAAAATACTAATGTGCCGATGTGAATCCACTGAAGTTAAATTGGCTTGTAATGTTCGAAATTTATAAATATTCCTGGTCAAATATCTGAAGTTTTCTGATTGATAAGCATTATAAGGTTGATTATCTGCTTGTCTGTTAATTTCCGGTATAAATTAGTTCCGAGGAACTTCAGCGATACCAGTCCTTTAGTCCGTTATCCCTAGTTTATTCTTTCTTGATACAACTTTGCAATACACAGAATTTTCACAGTCATTTTAAACTTAACTACTTTTATAAACACGCGCTATAAATCACAGTGATTCACACACACTTTACTTATGGTGCCTGCTGTTCGCTTGACTCAATTATGTCTGTCTTCAATCTATTCCCATATCTATCTGTATATCATGCTGGTTTTACTCGCCAGGCTTATATATATATTAAAAAAGAGGGCGTCTCGAATGCACTCGGGCCTTCATGATCCTTCTAGAAACTCATCATGTGTTACCAGCGTCACATGACTTCCGCTGTCATAACAATAACAGTTATAGCTTTAGAAGCTTATAGCACACTGATTATAGTGAACTACTAATAGATACTCTCTTTGGCGCTGCACGTTGGTTATAGTTGTAGCTGTGGGAAGGTTTTCTAGAAAATTCAGATTATGCACAATGCAAGTTAAAGCATTTACATGCACACATATGTTGTTAATTCTTACTCTCGAGGATCTTCTACGGATTTGGAGAATAAGTGGGAGTTTCGCAATACATATTTAACTGTGTAGGCTATGCATGTTTCTAAATAGAAGTTTAATCTAGACAAACGTTGACATTAAAATAAATATATAATAAATTTGTTACGGATGCACATGATACATTTTCTCTAGGCATCTTCTTTTCTCTATTTTATTCACCACCCCTCCAAAATGTACACAATTAACTGTTAATTATTCACTATAAAATTGTCATTGCTCAGACAAACTATAATTTTTATAGTTTTTAATTTTGTTTAATTACAGAGCTATTGAATAGAAAATCAGACCCCCACATGTTACATCCTCGCTTTCAGGATTTGTTAATAGTTCTCTCTTACGTTTAATTATATATTACCTGTAACCAGTAGAAAGTCAAGGTTTTCATCTATCAAATGACACTGTATAATGTTCCTGTAATTAACAGATAAACATCAGTTTCACTCAGAGTACAAGCTTTGTTCCCACGTAAAAGTTAATGGCTAGCTTGGATGTATTTGTAATGGCTCTTGTCACATAGTTAGAAAGCCAGACAAATTTTGAGAGTTAGGGGAAATTATCTACTTTTTGCATCTTATTAATCTATGTTCTTTGGTGCATTATTGAACTAAATAGAAATTTAGTGCATTACTACCATTAGTATAAATAATGCAGGGTTAAGTATCATTGACAATCGACAGCAAGTAAAAAAGAAAGTTTGGTAAATACATTATTTCTTCTTTTTTCATGTTTATTTATTATTATAAAAGTAATTAAAATGTAAAAATAGGGATCTTTTTAGGTTAATTAAGATTTAATTAGATAAAATAAGTAATAATAATATGATAAAAATAGTTTCACAAGGCACGCATGCTAGCAGATCATAGGTATGTGGTTCGATAGCATAATGTGAGTTGAACGTTCCCCGACTGATTTACAACTTATAATGGCACGATTAGTAGTAGACATGGTTTAAAAAGCAACAAAACAACAAAATTTAATTATAAATAGAGGTATACTGTTACGAGTTTAAAGTTACTTAGGATAAACTAATATTGTTTCATATTACAATTTGAAGTCATTCCAGAAAGAAAAAAAGGATAATTTAGATTTATTAAAATGTTTTTTATTTGAGTGATTATGAGGTTGACCGATCCCGTATAGAGATTGGGTAGAGAAAATAACAGATAAAATATAAAGTTTTGCTAAAAAAAATATTTGAAATGTATTTACGAGGTTTCAGGGATTATACAAAGAAAACTTGATATTTTTGAGATGAAGAAAATTAATTTTAATCTGAACATGAAAATTACTTTGCACACAGGCTGTTTAAAACAAATAATATATTCATGGACAAATCTTTATTTTAATTTATTAAAAATACTTCACTAAGAAATATGATTCTTTTTATGTGAAATACTTATAATGTTAACTGAAAGACTGCCAAATTTTGTGAAGATGTACACACTATGTTGAAAGTTAGAAATATTAAATCTATAAAGACTAAATGAGTACAAGGAGGTTACACGGCCGGTCAAATTGACTGAGCCTATGTCGAGAGAGTTAAAGAAACTGTTGGGCTTATTTTTGGTTGGAAATGTCCATCTTTGATGATTTTACCATCCTTCTCAACTTTGCATTCTATCTTATGGTCCTCTATTCTTCATCTTTAGGCTCTGGCTGTTGATTTCTCAGCCAGGCCTGGTCTTGTCTCTTTCTCTATACGTACTCCCCTATTTGTCTCTTCTTTCTAAGTCTAGAATTTACACACTACTCTTCTTCTTGGACCTTATTGTTGGTGTATCTTTGACTTCTTTAGCCTTGATCCACTTCATATTCAGACCCCCTTTTCTCTTCCCATTATCTCATCTCTCTTGCTTCTTACTCTCACACTTCCCTTCTTCATGGACAGATATCTTCTCTCTACCTTTATGAATGGAATTTGGCAAATCACATGTTTGTCAGGCTAGAATTTCTGCTAGTGTGGTATTGTTCTTATCATATTTGTCTATCACCATCTGTGGTGGGTATTTTGTCATTGGTCCTTCTGCTACCTCTTTCCTCCTGACAACAGTTCTGTGTACCAACTTTCTACCTTTCTTAACTGATTGTTTGTTGATGGATTTTCAGTCTCAGTCTTTCCTAGTTGTTGGGTGGTCCTCAGGCCCATCCATGGCCTTTCTCCTTTCCTGATACCAAGAGGTGTTTCTTTCCTTTTTTTTCTTCATTCTGTTCTGCACTTTCATTTTCCTTAGTCCTCCTCATTCAACTCCTTTGCTTGACTGAGACCTTAATGAAGTTTTTCATGATCTCGTGTATATGCTATTAAAGCCACCCGCTTCTTAGCTTGGGTACCGTCTTTTTATCCTGCCTTGTTTCCTCCTAATTCTCTCCTGTGATTACTGTTGTTCCTTTAGATGCTTCTTGCACCCTCTTCCACCACACTTATCTTTTCCTCTCTTTGGACTGGTCCTTTCTTTCTTGGACTTTGATTGCTTGGACAGTATATTGAACTTCTCTCCAATCACCTTTCCTTTTTTCTCCCATCTATTGAACCATTTGCACTTGGCTGGACTCCTGTGTCCTGTTGGTTTTTTTTGGGGTGCCTTGTCATGGTCATCTCTCATTAGTGTACCTCATTTTTGTCTGTTCCTATCCTAGGGCCTCTCTTTTTCCATGGACCTCTTTCCTTCTTCCCTTACTGGATGGGTGCTTTGATTCCTCTATTGGCATGTTCTTCACAGACTATTTCCCTTTCCTTCAATCTCAATTTGTCACCTTTTTTGTTCTTTTTCACCTCTTCCTCAACAGCCCTTGGATGAGCTCCTCCAAGCAGGCATTTGGATTCTCTCAGCACATTCATGTACTTCTCTACACCCTCTATCTGTTTTATTTTCTGATGGTCTTTTGCTTCCGTGGGTCTCTGTTTGAGAAGAATATCTAGTATATCTCTTTCAGATCCCCTCTTTCCTAACCTAGGATCTGACCCGGTCACTGGTGTTGCCTCCCAGGGTATACTTACTTCAAATCCACATTGAGCCTAGATAATGAATGGTGCTTATGCCATCCACCCTGGCTTTATATGTACCCAATGTGAGATGGGAGGTTCCACAAGACCACTTGAGTTATCCTTGTGGTACTTATACCTACATACAGTTTATTGTTCAGTCCAGACCTATTTCATAGACCATCATGGAAAAGCCAACACCATAGAGGTTTTCGACCCACTTCTCTGGCTTATGCATGCTAGCTTTTAAAAATAGTGCTTAACAGTTACCCATTGTACTGTCTCCAGTAAAATACTTCTCTGGAATGAAGGACTGATGGGGATCTGGGCACCATCTTCAGGTCTCTCCAATGCAGATTTTTCCCTTTCATCAAGTGGAGTATGGAAGACCCTTGCTACTTACCAATTCCTAACTGCTGGGGCTAGAATAAGGGTTCCTAATATGGTAAGAAGTGGGGGTAGTAGATATACCCCTTGTGTAGTGAGGCTCACCCCACATATAACTCATATAAATCATTCATGCCACATGTGCCTCCTTTTGCAGCTTTAACTGGTTTAGTGGAGTTAAGCACATAATAAATGACTGTGCCCTCCATCTGAAACCAGAAGAGTTGAGGTGTGTACACACTACATATGGTCCAATGCTGCATAATACAGTGCCCTTCTCCTGCAGATAGTCTATCCCATGAAATCTGTTCAATTGAGTAGAGGTGAACACTCATTTTACTAAACCAATAAATGTTTATATCTCACATGTCCTTCTCCTTCAGCCATTGTCAGTTCAGTAGAGTCAAGATGACCACACTTAATACCAATCCTTACAGCATAATAAATGTGCCCTCCTCCTGCAGCTGGTGTAAGTCCTGTAGAGTCTGATGGTAGAGTTGAGATGAGCATTTCATACACACCTATGATGTATCTCTCACATACCCTCCTCCCGCAACTGGTGTTGGGCATGCAGAGACTGATGGTTGTGTTAAGTTGTATAAGTATTCATACTATGTATATATATATATATATGATAAATTGTCTTTCTCCCACAGATGGAGTTGGTGTGGTAGAGCTGAGGTGAGAATGGACACTTATCACAAGTGCCTTACTCCCACAGCTGGTTTTGAACCATCAAGTCTGAGGGGTAGAGTTGAGGTGAGCACACAAGGTACAATCTGAATGAGCCTCAATCACACAACATATATTGGCTGTCCAACGACATGTCTGAAAGTACTTGGACTGCCATGTACCCATTCCTTTGGTACAGCTATTTGCCTCTTCCCATTCCGTTGTGGGCAAATAGTATACCCTTGATGAGACATGATGTAGTCTCTCATGGGTTTACCTCTATGAAGCCCTTACCATTGGGTGTTACCTCCAATGGATATCCTTTGAACATTTTCTTAAGAGTGCTCATCTGGGTAAATTTTGCACTGGTACCTCCACCATATCAACATAGGATTCTAGCTAATCTGTGTAGAAAGGTGAGTTATTGTCTCAGAAGTCAACATTTTCCATACATGAAAATGTATTTCCGATAAATTCCTCTTTACACATTCCCATCCATCCTCCCCACCTTTAGTACACATTTTTTTTTACTTGCCTTACTGAAGAATGAAAATTCATGAGTTCAAGTGCATAGGGGGAGTTAGTGTGCATAGAGATGTGTTACCATCCTATTGGTGAAGGGCTTTTGTTGCATGATGATGTGAAGTTAAGTGGGAGTTCCCTCCAGGCTAATGACATGCAATGGGAAGGTGAGTATTTATCAGAAATACATTTTCAGGTAAGGAAAATGTTAACTTTCAGCAAAATATTCATTTGCAGAGACTACAGTTTTGATAATAGCTGTTAATATCTCACACAGTATGAAAGAAGCTGTTAGTGAAGTAGAGAAAAACTGTTTTGGGGATCACTACAGATGCAAGAAATATTTCCTTTTTGTCATTCAGTATTTTGACCAAAATGAAGGTCTACAATCCAAACTGTTGAGAATTTTTTTCTACTGAGCAAAACTGCAGAGACAGGAGATACATTCTGCATTGAAATGATTGACAATTTTTCTCTTAATAAAATGCATTGTGTAGCATTTTGTGGAGATAATACAAGTACCAACTTTTGAGGACTGAAAAGGGTAAGGGAAGTTCAATGTTTTTGTTAAACTGAAAACATAAAAAAGATGTAAATCAAACTATGGAAGGTGTCAGCTGCCCTGTATACATTATGTACAGATGTATTCAGCCTGCTTCTGACAGATTATTCTGCCATATTGAGGCAATAATTGTGAAAATCTTCACTTCTCTACTTACACTATCACAACAGATAAACTGAAGGATTTCTGTGACTTTGTTGGTGTTCAATATCAAACTGTTTTGTCTCACACAAAATAATGTTGGCTTTCACTCTTTTCTGTTCTAGAAAGACTGGTGAAGCACTCTAAGGCCCCAAAAACACTCCTGTGGTTCTTCAATGACCCATTGGGTGAGACCTGCTTTTTGTTCATTCATAGCAACTCAGTGTCTTCCAAAATGGTATACAAAAGATCAAGGGAAGCTAAAAAGTGTGATTGAAATAAAGCCACATTGGAGAAGCTGTCCAAACAGTTAAGGAAAGATGCAACCAACATTTCCATTAACTTAAAATGTAAAATCTGTTCTGAGGAAGGACAAATTTTTGAGTCAGCTGTTTCAGTGCTCAAATAAATAGAGAATGAATTATATGGAATATGTTACAAATATCTTTACAAATGAATGCAGATATGTCTGTTTTCCTGGATGCTCCTCAGACCACCACACTTTATGGAAACAAGTTGAGGCTACTTGATTGACATGATGGAAAATGGAATTGTCAGATGGTGATGCAGCTCTATTCAACCAAAAAATGTTGTAAAATATCTACAAGAACAGAATAAGGAGAATAAAAAGATCAAGAAAGTTGGTGAAACAGGAAATTAGGACATCAAAAAGGATATAGGAAAAAAAGTTGGCCGAAAATGTAAAAATTAACCGTAAGGATTTCTTTAAATACACTAAGGGTAAACAAAATGTTAGGATGGGAGTAGGACCTTTGAAGGATGGTAAAGGAAGGCTCGTATGTGATGATTATTAGATGGTTGGGTTTGTAAATTCTGCTTTTTGTTCAGTTTTTACTAATGAAGAATTATGCAATATTCTTCATCCTGAACAGTTGATAGATGGAAACAAGATGATCACCTTAATTCTCAGCTTGTTAAGACAGAATTGGAATGTTTAATGACTGACAAAGCTCCTAGACCAGTTAATATTTCCTCAAGGGTGATGAAAGAGGTTAAGAATTGGATATGTGAGCCACTTGCTACTAGGTTTTTTTTTCATAAGTCCTAGAATAGTGGGCAGGTGCCAAAGGATTGGGAGTTAACTAATGTCACTCTTCTTTTCAAGGGAGGTGATTAAAAATTGTTCCAGTAATTATATTAGTCTTATATCAGTTATGGGGAACGTTTTGGAAAGTCTGATAAAAGATGCTTTGCAAAGTCATTCGAAAAAGTATAGAATTTTATTGGGTATTC
>NW_013668268.1:18541-19552 GCF_000517525.1 Limulus polyphemus
AAAAGGATTTAGATTATTTAGTGAGTTGGGCAAATATATGGCAGATGGGTTTTAATTATAATAACTGCAAAATAATGCATGCATATTAAATTGAATTATAAGTGCAACTTGGTGGGAATAACCTAAACAGTGCTATGGAAGAAAAGGATTTTGGTGTAATAGTTGATCAGTCTCTAAAGCCATCCAAGCTGTTGCTAGTTGTAGGAAAAATTGGATTTTAGGTTGTATTTACAGAAATATTGAATACAAGTCTAAAGATGATATAATTTCATTGTATAGGTCACTGGTTAGGCAACATTTGGAGGGAAATGATAGTGTTGATGCATCATCTTTTTTCATACTTAATTGTGAGAATGGTAAGACTACTGGACACAAATATAACTTTTGACACGGTGGAAGTCATCTTTAGCTAAGACAGTTTTATTTAACTCTTTCTTAGCAAGGGTGTGTAATTTTCACGAGCCCATCTGGGGAAGGATACAAATGCATCAATACATACTGTAAATCAGAGATTTCTTAACATATCCTCAGAAAAACTTGTAAGATTTTGTTAAAGATTATAAGTATCTTGTACACAAAGGATGACATTATTTTAATTCAGTATTTCTACTAAAAGTATGTTATTTATCTGTTTTAGTTACTTGCACTTAAAGTCAATCGATTGTGTGGAAGGTAATTTTCATTTTAGGGATAAAAATACTTTTCTTCATATTACACTTTTTAAGTTTTATTTGCAATACTTTTAGAATCTCCTAAATGAATATCAAAAGTTTTTCAAGGTAAATATTTATATTTTATTTTTCATTTTCTCTACCATATTATTATCTGTACATATTATCATCAACATACAATGAAATGTTTAAAATTAAGAAATAGATAAAATGTACCTACTTTTTAATTTTTTTGTAGAATATCTTAAACAATCTTCTTTTGGTTACATTCGTAATTTCAGGTGTTTACCTTTTTACATATAGTTAATTTGTAATGTTTTCCTTTTCTGTCCTTTACCTT
>NW_013668268.1:19670-28544 GCF_000517525.1 Limulus polyphemus
GAACAAGTGTATGCCAATTTCAAAATAATCATTGTTTGATTATAGTGTAAAATGAGCTCTTTATAATCATTATATACATGTATGTGTAGCCACCATGTGTGTTATAAAGCTCAAGACAAAGTACAGGAGTTGGGTGTGGCACCTGTCAGGGATTAACAAAATTTATTATTTGTTTCTACTGCATTTAGAAAACTTTGAAACTTGTGTGTCAATAGGCCAAGTTAACGTACTTATTGTCTAGATGACTGGCGTTATCTTAAAACAAGATTGATAGTGCAAAAGTTGAGATTTTTCATAGCTCCTGGGTCACGTGACAACAAAACCCAAAGTTTTAAATATTTTTTTAAAGGTTTCTTTGGAAATGAAGGAATTAAAACTTATATAACATAAAAGTTCAATTCCTAACAAACATTACAATGTTAATTTCACTCACATATGTTGATATTAAAGATGTTTAATTAAATTTTGAATGTAACTCAGTAACTTGCAGAAAAATTTTGTGAAGGGGTACAAAAGGTGGAAGTTTTAAGGAAAGACTTGATAAATATATGAATGATAAGGGCTGGCTTTGAGAGTTTATTTTTAGTAGTTTCAATTTAGTTTAGTGGATAGGACAGTCTAGATGGACCAGTAGGTCTCTTGTCCCTAAATATTATATGTTGTCATACATGAAATTCTTCTCTAAAATATTAATCCAAAAACAAACACAAAAAACTGCCAGGAATTGTTTAAAGAATGAGTTCAAATATTTTCAGGCAGTTTTTTTTTTTTTTGAAATCACCAAAAAATCACAGAAATGTACTATGAAAACCTTACCACTTCTGTATGGATATTTTGAAATTTTTTGTTGCCTGGGGAGAGGGTCCTCCCACTAAAACACATTTGTCCTGGTTTTTAATGTATTAATTCTGGTCACCCCATGTACAACAGAATATGAAAGACTTGTTATGAAAAAATATGTCAGTAACAAAGTCTGTCTTTTTCCAATTGGCAATTACTTGCACACAACACATTTGTCCAGGTCATTTATAATGCAGTTGCGTATAAAGCATGTCATGTCTACTCATACACACACCCATATATAATCATATTCCTGAATGCTGAACAATACAATATGTAATATTGCATATCCAAAACATTTAGATTGGGCATACAAATTTATTCAAATTCAATTTGTTATAATTTTGTTTAATTGATTACTTTATATGACACTAGTCGATATGATCATAGATAATTGATTAAATTGTCCAGCTGCAGTCAAAATAACCTTGGATAACTGATTGCTGAAAAATGTTTATTGTGAAATTTTCAAGAACATCTAAAATGCACTTTTAGTTATGAATTCAAGTTAAAACAGCTTAAGTTCACATTGTTATACTGATCGTATGTCTTGTCTGCATCTTTCTAATGATGTCATTCTTTGTTTGTTGTTCTTATTACTATCCGTTGATTGCTTCTTGTGGTAGAAGAGAAAATTAAGAATTATTTGATGTATCCAAAACTTTTGCTATGGATTTTGTTTTTAATATCCAATTTTGAAAAATGACTTTGTATTCCAGATGGGGGAAAGTTTCATAATTCAAAATGAAGATGTGTTTGCAAGAAACCTTCTTCCCTTGTTTTTCAAACACAACAACATGAGGAGTTTCATCCGTCAGTTAAACATGTGTAAGTATATCCCTTTTTCCGGACATGTGTTATAAATTTACATTGTGATTAGTTTTATTCATTAAGTGAGAAGAATAATATCATACAACTTATTTTTCTCTTCAGTATTTTAGTATGATTTCCTTGTCATATATCTAACTACAGAAACCTAGAACTAGAGCAGTGATCTCCACTGAGTTTCTGTAAATCAAATAAACTGAAAATTAAATAATGTGTTACTGTCATTGGTAAGGGTAATAATGGTTTTATTCAAAATATATCATGATTGCTAATTGAAATAATTATCCAGTTTATTTATATCTGTTCTTTAATGAGATATACATAAAACAATATTCAATAAAGATTTGAGTTATCAGATTATTTTGCAGTTACATACAGTTCTCACTAAGTATCAAACTTAATGGATCTGATTTGATGATGATTTTATTGTATTTGGTGAACATAATATAAAAAGAAAATCATCATGGTTACAAACATTACACATCAGTAAAACCATAGTATATCTATTAAAAAATGGAAGCACCATAATGTTGAACAAAGAACCAAACACCAACATGATATCTTTATTAAGCCTCAATTGTTTTCAAATTATGTGGCTTTATTTAATACAGTATATATATATATTTCTGTGGAGGTACTGTGTAGATAAACTACTTGTACCTGTTGCGTGTCTGCTCGTTTTTTAATTTCCGGTATAAATTCTTTCAGAGGAACTTCAGCAATACAAGTCCTTTCTTGAATAAAACTAGTTTATTCTTTCTCAAAACAACTTTGTAATACACAGAATTTCCACAGTCACTTTAACTTAACTATTTTTATAAACACATGCTATAATTTACAGCGATTCACACACTTTACTTATGGTGCCTACTGTTTGCTTGACTCAATTATCTATCTATTTATGCCATCATGCTGGTTTTTCTTGCTAGGCTTATATACTAAAAAATGGGGCGCCAGGCAAACACTTGGACATTCGTGAGGTTCCTCGTTAAGTCATGATCCTTCTAGAAACTCCAGCACGCTTGCTCCTAGCGTCGCGTGACTTCCGCTGTCGTAACATACCTAGATATGGTGAAACCTTCAGACTGTATATTTGTTACTGTGTTAAACTTGTTATACGTTTGTTACTCATTCAACCTGTATATTTCTGTAGCATTCAAACGGATATAATTTAATGAGCAAATTCTTTCACAAATGAAAGGAATACCTACAGAAGCTAACATAAAACTTGAACCTATATATTTAGTCAAATAATACGTGACAGTCTAATTCTTGCTTTATCCAATCATACTTGAACTTGCCTTATAGTTGTTTTCAAAGCTGTGTTTTATTAGTAAATGGGCAAAGTGTTTACCAAGGTTGTAGTTTAAAGAGTTGTAACAAGACATTATTGGGTGTGAGGTTATTGAGTTTTTATGGACTGTAGACTTTTGGTGTTCTTGGTTGGTTTGTATGCAAATATTTGTAAAGTAGTTTGCTCAATTTTTTGTATTTGACTGAGTAAATTTAGATATATCAATCAATATATTTACTATTAAGGGATCATACTGTTTGGTTGGTAAAATCACGGGTGAGTTTTCTTTATTGGCTCTTTGGATAACAATGTCATGAGGCAATACAACTTAGTGCAGAATTTACTTCACAATACCCTGAAAAGAGAATCAACATAAAACAGGAACACCTAATTGAACTGTTACAACTAGCTACATTTATTTACTTTCAATACAGAGATTCATACTTCCTTCAGTTTCACAGACTTGCCATGGGAAATCCATTATCAGATACTTTTGTCACTGTTTTCTTACATTACATTAGATGAATTTCCAAAGTTACTTCCATGTATAAGCCTGAATTTTGGCTTAGATATGTAGAAGGCATTTATTGCGACTTTACTTGTCAAGATGAACAAACAAAACACCCAACATAAAAACATACAATTCACAGTTGAAAATTAAAACAACAACATGATAAATTTTCTGAATGTTAACATCACCCCCTCCATCAAGATTTCACAACTAAAATTCATATAAAAAATGCATACAGTGGAAATTACATAAACTGGTAATCCACCAAAAGCTAGGCACTTTAAAAAGCCTTCTAAATCTAGCATACACTATATGCACCACAGAAAACTTCAATGAAGAAATCGTGCACTTAGCTCAATATTTTAGTGACATCAACCATTTCCCTCGCAAAGTAGTTACAGAAACTATTAACAAATTTAAAAACACAGACAAGAAACACTCAACAAACACAAACTCAAAAAATACTCCACAAAATGAAGGAAACCCAATCACTTGCACCATATATTGAAAATAACAGCACACCTCTATCAGATTTGTGGAAAAGTCTAGGACATAAATATAACCTTAACATAACACCTAGATTCACATTCACCCCTGGAATGAAAATGAAACACATGTTAAGAAAATTATATAATAACCCCACCCACCAGGAAACATTTACAAAATAAAGTGTAACAATTGCCTACCCTTTTGCACAGATGAAACAGAAAGTGACTTGAAGATTAGGTTAAAAAAACATCAAAACACCCTTCCCAAGTTCATGAACAAAAAGAACCACAGTTTTTCTGAATAGAATATCACCATACTGACATTAACAGAAGAAAAATCAGAGAAACTTTATTAATAAGATCAAACAATCCCACAATTAACAAATACTCAGATACATCTCTATATTTCTAATCATTATTACCCTAGACATTCTGAATCTTATGCAAATATTACACATAACATACTCCACATTTTTTTCTATTTATACACTTTTTTGCTTGTTTTCTGTTCAGCCATAGATAAATAAAATGTCAATTCATGTGGATTGATACACACATGCATAAGTAATCATTATCAGTCCTAAAATTTAAATACATTGTTAGATTAATAATGGCTGGAGACGGCTTAAATGGGTAATGAAGAAAGCCATTTAAGCCGTCTCCAGCCATTATTAGTCTCAAAGTGGGTTCCTCGTCATCGAACATTGTTAGATTGTTGAAGATTGATTTAAAAACTTCTGTACTTAAAAATGATTGCACCAGTGATCGAAACATGTCACCTGTTTTAAAAAATAATCTTCCTTACTGTAAAAGCTGTAACTTGTAATAATATGATACTTAATCAGTAAGTAAACTCAAAACGAAATACTAATTTTGATTAAAACAAACCTATAAAGCCTAGACACATTGTTAGAGTGTCTGGAAAACTAACTACAGCAACTTTTAACTGAAATTGTTATTGTTGTACTAGCTTACAAATAATCTATTATTGGCTGAGGCCCTAACGGGATTGCTGAAGACTCCAGCTGTATTGATTTCAGAAAACCTGAAAAATTATGATAACTCATTCACATAAAAAACATTGACATCTGATGTTTCTTTCTGATACTATATGGTAGTGTAATGATGTCTGTTTTTTTTTGGTTTCTGAAAAACAATGGAGAGAATGTTTAGACCCGGATTTGTGCCTTCTCATACAATATTAGCTAATATAGTTGATAATTTCTGAAAACAAAAATGGATAGAGGATTCTTTCCTCAAATTCCTTAGTGGCTATGGAAATTGAACTTGAGACTCTCAAATCATGAGTCACTCCACTCATTATACAGTTTTTTTGCTTAACAACAAATATATTGGTAATATTTCATTTACTTTAATAGTTGGAATGATTGAAAACAGTAATAATTGGAAACCTTAATTTTAATTAGTTTCCTAATTGTTGGAATAATCGAAAACAATAATAATAATAATGAACACTAATTTATAGTGCATATTCATATTGTGAAATTGACTTAATTGTAATTTCAATTAATCAGTTAGTTGATGCAACTCTAATTAATACAATTGTTTCTCATGCATTAAATTGGCCAGTTTTACATACAACTCATGTTTAGTCAAACGAATAGCTAGGTATCAGTCATGTTTTATTATTGACTCATTGAGAAATATTATTACAAGCACTTGTTCTATGACTTACTGTAAAATGAAGAAAAACAAAGAATGTGTGTTTGGTTATACATTAATTTACTGAAATTGATTTCTCAATTTAGTTACAGGTTACTTCATATCATCAACAACACTATAGAATATTGTACAAATGCACAACTTTCAGATAATATGTGTTTTACATTTTCCATGTGATTGCACAATTTTTGATTGGGCTTATTCACCAGTTAATATCAGTTTCAAGTTCAAGTTTCTACTCATTTGTTTTTGAGATGTTTCTGTTTTCCAAATTCTACTTTGTTCATATGTATTTTGGCTTCTTATGGCAGTTGATAATTTTTCTACCATAAATAGACAGCAGTTATAACACTAGGCCTCAGTTTCAGGTTTCACAATGTCTGCTGAGGAAGCACAAACTTTCATTCATGGGGACTTTATGTCTTTTTTTTTCCTTTCAAGATAGGTATTGTTCTTTTTCCTAGGAGATCTGTGGTAAGTTTTTGAGTGTATATTTCTCACTCGTGAGCTCGCGTGTATGGATCTAATTTCCACACTTGATAATTTACGTCATTCATGTCTCTTGGGTCAGTGTTGTTTAAGTTCCAATTTTGTACTTTTACCATCTAGGTTATTTTAGTTTACAATTTGTGTTTAGAGTTTGCTTCTTTCATTAATCTGTTTAATATTTTACATTTTTTCACTGTTAATGTTATTTTGTACTAAGTTCCTTTTTTTTTACTTTATCTTTACTACTAGTCACATTTAATTGGGGATAAGTTTGAGTCAAACTTTTTTGTTAACTGGGTGCCTTTTTATTCTCATGTTCTTTGTGGTCAGTTTCCTTTTCAGGTCCTTTGTCTTTTAGTTTCTTTGAGTTGACTTGTATGTTCTGTGTTTAAGGGTCATTTATCTTATCAGTCCCTTTAGTGGTTTGTACTTTAGGTTTACTTATTGTTTTGTGTTTTAGGTTGGTTTCTTAGTTTTGCAGGGGGTTTACTTTGTTAACTACATGTTTCTAAGTTTTTGTTAGTTCATTAGTTCTGTGTACTTTTTTCAATTTCTTTTGTTTATCTGTTTTTTTGGCTGCACTTCACAACAGTTCTGTTCTTTTTACGGGTTCTTTGTGAGGGTTTCTGACTTCCATTTTGCTCCTCATCTACTCACTTTCCAGATCTCCTCCCCTTCTCCTCACAATCATACCTTGTTCAATCATCTTGCTTAGTCTGTTCGTGTCTTACTACACAATTGAGCCATCTAATATGTCAAGCCCACTCAACCAAGAGTTTGTCTCCCTACACACAGGAGTTTAAAGTCCATTTCTTGATCTGTCCTGGCTGTATACTTATCTACAATCACCTTGCTTCATCATGGAGTCCCACCTCTCACTTTGGTGGGTTTTTATGCCCCACTGTCACATTCTTTTCTTTGGTTCCTGAAGGTGCATTTTGCCTTTCTGTTCTGGGTGCTCACAGACTGTCTTTCTTCAGCTCTGAATGTGTTTTGTGGAGAGGTAGGCTCTTTTGAGCATCATCTTCACTTGTTTGGATTTCAGACTCGTATTTCATGGATGACAGGCTTCTGCTCGCCTCATCCTATGCCTGGCCATTCTTTCAAGAAGCTTCTCAGATGGGTTTCTTTTCTGGTTGAAGAAGTTATTCACTACCCCCTCACAATATCTTCTTCATTTGGGGATTCTCTTCACTTTCTATTTTGGATGAGCGCAGCCTTCTCCACTATTGGCTCCAGGATATTGAGCAGACAGTTGTGTTTGCCATCCATTCTTCCTCTTTCTATGTCCATGAGGTTCTCTCTCTTTTGGTGTGTGGTCTTTCTTGGAAGTACTCATTCCCTTGGGTTGGACATGCATTCCCTTCATTGGATACTTCTTGACCAGTGGAACTTCACTCACGATCTCTTGGACTATCCTAGTTCCTCAATTTCCCCTTTGTTTTTGGGTTGGTGGTCAGTCGAGGAGGCTACTCTCCATATCCACATCCTGGTACCTTGGCAGTTTATTGGGCTCTGTATCCTTTCCTGCAGAGGAGTATAATTTGATTCTTTCTGCAATTCCACTTTCGTCAGCTTTATCACTAAGAGAAGGGGAACCATGTACTATCTCTGTCTGGATTTCGTGTACTGGGCCCATGATCTTGATTTGACAATTCTGGTGGGTCATGTTCCCCAATTTCTGATTCGTGTAGTCGAGCTCTTATTGTGTCCCCACCAGGTTCTCCACAGTGTGGTCTCTTCATCCTCACGTTTTTCTGTGGGTGTGTTCTCAACAGGGAACACTGAATATTTGTATGTGTTTCCCATTCACTGATCTGACACACTTCCTTTTCGTCTTCTGTTCCTCATGCTTCAGCTGTGAAGTAAGATGCTTGGAAGATTGGAGGGGTCTTCACCTATATGTCTACTCTCTCATTTGACTCATCTCCTGGGTCTTTTCCCTTATCCAGACCAAACATGTTGTGCTCTGCTGGTTCTTCTGTATTGGCTGCTCATATGTGGTTTTGTCTGCTCTGGTCCTTATTGGAGCAACACACCTTCTCCTTTTCTCTGTCCTTTCTGCTTCTCAGTCATCTGCAATCTGACATTTTTTCATCCTTGTGTCTCTACACTCCTTCTTTCAGAGTGACTTTTGTTTGGTCATGTGCCTTGGCTCAGGGGCTTGCCCCTATATGGTTACCCTCCTTTCAGACTCCTCCTCCTCTGGGTCTTTTCCTTTATCTAGACCACTCCTTCTTGTGTTCTGTTGGTTGTTCTGGATTAACCTCCTATGACATAGTTCCCACTGCTCTGGCCCTTTATGGAGCACGAGACCCTGCCTCTTTCTCTATTCTGTTTACTCCTCTGTCCATCGCAATCTATCGTTTTTCATCCTGATATATTCATACTCTATTTTTCTGTGTGTCTTTTGTCCAGTCTTGTGCCTCAGCTCAGGAACTCACCCCTCGTGTCACATCTTTCATTGCCTACATCTATTGCCCTTCCTCTTGGTATATGTACCAGAGGCAAAAGTCTTGCTTCAGTCTTTGGTCTTTTTCTCATGGCTTCCATCCCTCCTGTACTTCTGTTCCTCACCTGTCCCAGCTCTTAATGTGGTTGTTTGTTCAGAGTTTTTCTGTTTCGACTGTTGCTCTTTATAGAGCTGCCATATCGAACTCCCTCCTTTCTCCCACTTCCAGAAATTTTCTCTTCTCTGGGTTGTTCCATTTCTTTCATCAGGTCCATCTGACATATTTCCT
>NW_013668268.1:29328-45702 GCF_000517525.1 Limulus polyphemus
CCCCTCCTGGCATGCGGTCTTTGCCGTTCCAATTTTTATGCCATCCTTTACTATTTCTCGTTTTTTTTTCTTATCTGGATCCAGCATTCCATCCCTGGACTTTGGCTGCTCATGTAGGTTGTTTTGCCTTTCTCCTATTTCCTTCCTTTTCCCATTTGTTTCTGGATTATCTTATTTGTCCTATTAATTCCATGTTCTGTTGTTTGGCTCTTACTGTCTCCTTTCATTGTTCTAGTTCCTGTCTCATTGTTTCATCTGATTTTTCTCTTATGCTCACGGGTTGAGTTCGTTAACTCCTACACTTGGCGTATTTGGATGTGTCCCTTACCAGTCTCCATTTACATATTGTTTCTTCTCACCTAATTCATCATCTACCTCTGTGTTTAGCTGCTCAACACCACCGTCTTTTGGAGAAGATAATTCAGGCTTGTATGTAGACAAAACTCCTTATAATCACACTTTCTCTGCACATTTTTGCTGTGTATACCTCGGGCAGATAGTCTTTCTCCTGTGGTGATTCTACACATGTCTGTTTGCTTGTGACTGGGGTAAGTTGTCATATTATTTTTTTTTTCTCTTCTATCATTGCTTATACATCATATTTCAGGATCCCACCTGGTGGTGGGTGTTGCCTGGTCAGGTATGCTGAAACTTGTATCTTAGCACTATATCTGTATACTTCTCCAATGTTCAATGTGAAGATGGGGTGTTTCTGTATATAATATTCTGTGGACCATCACTCATGGACTTCATGAGCAAAGCAGATAGAGATTTTTGCCCATCCTTACTGACCCATGATTTTTCCAATCTCGGTCTTTCTGCTTTTCAAAATAGGAAAACTCGGACATCCATTGCACTGTATCAGGTGGATTGTTCCTCCACACCCTCCAACCTGCTGTCCCCCTTTCTTCTAGTGGGACATGGGGATCCTTGCCACTTCTGGTTCCCAGTTGCTGGAGTGGTGGACTGTGGAAGTTTCCTTAGATTGGGTTTTGTACGATAACACAATCTTATAGCCATATGTAATCACTTGATGAGAAGAGGGCTATTATCGTTATGCTGCATATTATACATACAAAATGGTATGAAATCTATTATGTAAGGTGCTTCCACTGGATGTTTTCTACCCAGATGGACCACACTTGACATAATCTAATTTATACCAAGGAGCTTCCCCCAGATGTTTTTGCATGGGTGGACTAGCTATGGAGGAGTGGAGGTAATACTGTTTTGGAAGTTAAAATTTTCTAACACTGAGAATGTTTTTGCTTGGGCAGACTGCACTTGTTGATTTTACAAACTTATGCAAAGTGCTTCCATGTTGTTTTTGTCCTTGGACTGCACTTGGCATAATATCTTCTATGCCAAGGTGCTTCCCCTGGATGTTTTCTGCCTGGGTGTACCACACTTGGCCTATCCCTAGCCACGTATTCTGTTTGGTTCCTCCCTGTTTGTCTTGTCTTTTTTACTGGTTGAAGAGCATACCTCTCCAGAAGTAGTGCTATACCCTGCAGATGTGCCTCATATTTTAATTGTGGCACACCTGCTTTTTTCATAGCAGTCATTCTCTGCTTGATTATTTGTTTTTGCACCTGCACCAGCCCCTCCACTTTTTTCAATGTGGGATTCTAGCTATGGTGGAGTGGAGGTAATATTGTTTTGGAAGCTAAAATTTTCTAACACTGAAAATGTATTTTTAATAGGTACTTACCTCCCTTCCTCTCCACTGATTTGCTGGTGTTTTTAGGTTTGTATATACCAATTCTTGAAAGTAAGGATTGTGCCGCATGGGTAGAGGGAGCTACCTGTGCTAGTATAGAGGGTGCAATGGGATTGGTGGAGGGTGGTCACATGATCAGCACATGTTGCTGCAATGACACAAAAAATATAGGGGTATAAAAGACTGGTGCACATTTATAAAAAACAAATTACCAATGCCTAGAGGGCAAATGAAGGCTGAGATAGCTATGGGTTAGCTGAGGTAAGTACTTATTGGAAATACATTTTCAGTGTTAGAAAATGTTAACTTCTAACAAAGTAATTTGTTTGGAATGAAAAAAAATTTTGTAGCACGTTATTCACGTTAGACAAACTTATCAAACACAATTTTTAAGGTTAATTATTAATCTATGAAGCAGGAATCTTGAAATGTTATATTTAAAAAATGTTTGAAAGTATTACACATACACAAGGTATGGATGTTACTTAAGATGTAAAAAGTTTATCCAAATTTTTATACTTTTATTTTACAGATGGATTTAAGAAGATCACAAGAATGGAAAGTTATAGTAATAATGCTAATAATTATGAAGTCGAATTTTATCACCAGTTTTTCCAAAGAGGACAAAAGAAACTACTTGAATTCATAAGGAGAAAGGTATATCAGTTTTATTATTTAGAAACAAAGTATTTAATTCAGCAGTAATAAAGTATCTAAAGTTATCTTGCCTACATTGCTACAATGTTCTTTAGAAAACTGCAATTTTGTGAACATTTCACACAAAAATTCTTCATAATTTGCAGACACTTTTTAATATTTTGTTCTTCATATTTCTCAGATGAACAAATTATATCATTGGCATAAGTGTCTTTGAGAAATTTGTAAAGAATTTCGATGTTTTGGTTCACAACAATGCAGGTATACAGTTTCAATTTTTTATGTTTATGTTCTGAAATGGTACTATCTCTTCTCAATTTTCATTTGCCCTGCAGGCATTGGTAAATTTTTATAAATGTGCACCAGTCTTTTATACTCCTATATTTTTTGTGTCATTGCAGCAACATGTGCTGATTATGTGACCATCCTCCACCAATCCCATTGTGCCCTTTATACTAGTGCGGCACAATCCTGACTTTCTTGATTGCCATTCTCTTGTATAGACGTGTGTTTTACATTTTCCATGTGATTGCACAATTTTTGATTGGGCTTGTTCACCAATTAATTTCTGTTTCAAGTTGAAGTTTCTACTCATTTGTTTTTGAGTTGTTTCTGTTTTCCAAATTCTACTTTGTTCATATGTATTTTGTCTTCTTATGGCAGTTGATAATTTTTTCACCATAAGTAGACAGCAGTTATAACACTAGGCCTCAGTTTCAGGTTTCACAATGTCTGCTGAGGTAGGTCAAAGTGCACGTCAAAATTTATTACAGAGTTACATTCAAAATTTTATTAAATTACCTTGTTATCAATGTATAAGAATAAACTTGGCATCAAAACGTAGTTAATAAATCAAATCATAATACTATATATGTTCTTACTTTTATAAGGAAATATCCTCAATCTCTCCTAGTGTGAGAATTGACATTTGCTCTCTAGGTCGTCCCTCTTCTCTAATTTATTTTCCATCCATCTGAGAACTACAGAATTTAACATGAATTATTTATTATGATATAAATGTTACTTAGGCAAAGCATAATTTTTATAGCTTTCAATTTTATTTGTTTATGAAGCCATAAACTAGAAAATCAGATCCACTTGCCATGCCCACCTGTTACATCCTCTCTTTCACAAGTTGCCAGTAGAAAGTCAAAGTTTTAATCTATCAAATGATGCATTATATTATATTGTTTTCTGTACAGGACATTGTCTATTTTGTTGTTCATTTTCAAATTTTTTCCCAGGGAATCACATCAATAAGCTTAGATGAATTTTTAAAGCTCTTATCACATCGTTAGGAAGCCAGAAAAATTATAATAGTTATAGATCATTGCTTGCTTTTTGTATGTTTTTATTCTATTTTCTTAGATCCATTATTTAATTAATTTAATTAAATATGGTTCAAATGTCAATAAAATGAAGTATAAACAGATGTATACTGTTACAAGCTTTAAGCTATGTAGGATAGACAATTGTGGTTTCCTGTCACAATTTGCAGTCATTCTAGAAAGAAAAATGGGTAATTTAAATTGAGATTCTAATTTTATATGGTGGTTATGGGGTTGGTTAATTTGACTGACCTCTGTATAGAGTTATGGTAGAGAAAAGAAATATAGTATATAGTTTTCTGAAAAAAAGTTTGGTATTTATTTTGGAGGTTTTAGAGGTTATGCAAGTGAAATTTGAAAATCACTTTACACTCAGAGTAGTCAACACTGTGACTCCATATATTTACAGACAAATTTTTAGTAAAAATAACAAAACATATTGATTTTTTGTCTATAAAAGACTTGTAATGTTTACTGAAGGCTTGCCAAATTGTGTGAAGCTACATTAAGTACCTTAAGAGTTATAGTATGTATACCTTCATGGTTACAAGGTTGTAAAATACATGAACCTGTTGTGAAAGGGTTAAAAAAACAAATGGTTTGATTACTTTATTATGTTCTAGATTTATTTAATTGTGAAATAAGTTGATGTTTTGTTTCAAGATTGTGTTAAACTCCTACTGTAATGCTCTGTTATGAAAAAATTAATGGTTTGATTACTTTGTCGTAATACCTTAGTCGCTGAGTCCTTATATCGTGAGGACATAATGTAACTCATGTAATGTTTCCAAAATTAAAACTATTGGAAGGAGTTTGACAGGAACTTTTTGAAAGTTGCATAAAAATATAATTTTTAATTTTGATTTTTGCTACTATTTCTACTAAAAATTCATTATTGTAGTTATTTGCACTCACTCTGAATAGTTCTTCTGCAAGGTGATTTTCATGTGAAGTATACAATACTTTTTTTTATCTTAGTTTTTAAATATTATTTGAAAAGTGTTTTTAAGGTAAATTTTTATATTTTATTTTTCATTTTCTCTACCACATCACTAATTTTAGCTATTATCATCAACATACAATGCAATGAAATGCCTAAAATTAAGAAATAGAAATATGTGCATATCTTTTATCGAATAATCTTAAAATATTTTTTTTTTGGGTTATATTCATAATTTCAGATCTTTACCTTTTCACGTAAAACTTATTTTTAATGTTTTATTTTCCTTTCCTGTCCTTTACATTTTACTATTAATCTAGACCAGAAAATTTAGAAAACAAAAGTGCACTTTTATACATTCTGGGGAACTTTAGACATTTATTTACACCTATAAGATTGAAATGATGTTATTATTTACAGTGGGCTTATATACTAAGAGAATAACAGTCATCTACTAATATTGTTATACACTTTTATTGTAAGAATTGAAAAATACACATATCCTAATTAATGTTCTTTGTTATATTCGTATGTTGCACTTTTGGCATCTTTCAATACCTGCTTGCTGGGCTTGTATATGCTGGTTGAGGAATCAAAATCTGAGTTAAACTTGCAGTTTAAAAGGACACATACTGTGTCATGCCCTAAATCAGTTTTGTTCTCTATTATGATCTTTCTCACCATTGAAAATGCCTATTAACTCGATGCATTGGAATATGATACAACAAGCAGATAGTATAACAACAAATTATAACAATGTCATCCAAAATGAGTAAATATTTACTTTATCCTAGTTGGCACTCTGTGAAGTTGAATTTTGTGACTGTTTTTTTGCTAATTTATTAAAAAAGGTTGATATTGGGAGATATCATAATCGGGAAAGTTAACAAGCCTGCAGTAAAACTGTGAAAATATTTTGAGTGCAAGGTGATTTTCATTTTAAGTATAAAAATACTTTTCTTCATCTTGTAGTTTCATATTTCATTTGCATAACCTCTAGAACCTCCTAAATGAACATCAAAAGTGCTTTAAGGTAAATGTTTATTTTTAATTTTCTCTACCATATAACTAACTCTAGCTATTATCATAAACATGCAATGAAATGATTAAAATTAGGAAATAGGAAAAAAGTATATGTCTTTTAATTTTTTGTAGAATATCTTTAAAGATATGGTTTTGGTTATAGTAGTAATTTCATGACTTAAACCTTTTCATGTATAGTTGATTTTTAATGTTTTATTTTCCTTTCTTGTCCTTTACCATTTATTCTTCATCTCAACACAAGTCAATAGTGCCCTTGAGGCATATTACAGTGTCTTTGGCAGACACGCACAACCCATCGGCAAAATCTTCATGCACCTTGCAATATCTTAAGTCTTGAGAACTGACATAAAGTATGGTTTATATTTAAAAAATGTTTAAACTTTTCAATTATGCATTTTAAAACATAACTAATACATAATTAACTAAAATGTAATAATAAGACCTAAATACAATTTAAACTGTATTTCTAACTATAACATATTTAGGTAAGAAATAACCGTAAGTGCTGTAGTCAATTAAGTAGCTAACAATACTGCAGTCAGTTACATGTACTCCATGACGATAATGGGGTGGCAAATTCAAAATAACCATTGTTAGATTATAGTGTAAAAGGAGCTCTTTCTAATAACTATACACAAGTGTATGTAACATTGACATGTAGGCTACAAAGTTCAAATAAATCTGTTTTAGGAGGGCATGACACCTGTCAGGGGTTGAAAAAAAATTATTACTTGTTTCAGCTTCTTTCAGTTAGAGATCTTGGAAATATGCAAGTCAAAAGATTATGTAAACATTTCAGCATTCTAGATGTACATCTACACAACTACCATTGTATTATTGAAGATAGAGTGCCAAAGTAGATAATTTTCATGGCTCATTGGTCACGTGACAATACATCTGAAGTTTTAACTAGGTTTTCAGAGGTTTCTTTTGAGATAAAGGACTTAAAATGTAGATAACAAAAAACTTTGAATCATAACATACATTATAATGTTAATTTAATTCACTTAGTAAAGGTGTTTATTTACATTTTGAATGTAACACAGTGACTTGCAAAAAAAAGTGTTTAAAGGGTTACAAGTCTATAACACTCACTGATGAGATGGGGTTCCACAAAACTGATAGAGGGTTCTTTCCTGAATATTGCATTATAATTAAGTTCCATTCCAGATTATACCAACTCGTGGACTATCATGAGTAAAGCAGTGTTTGGATTGCTGCCCATTCCTTGGGTCCTAGTTGAATAAACCAGGACCAGCTTTCTTTTCAGAATAGGTTTTTTGTGATCACCCATTACAAAGTTTTAAGGTGTTGCATTCCTCTGGATTCTCCACCACATTGTTGCCCCCCTCCTCTAATGGAGTATGGGAGCCCTTGTCACTTACTACTTCTTAACTGCTGGGGTGGAGGAACTAGAAGGCATCCTCCTGAGCATTACTACTTTCACTCAATTAAGAATAGGGCAGTAGTGTTCTGTTGGACCAGAAGATAAATACCTGATGCTACCTGCCAACACAGTCCTTACACATGTAGTTAGTAGTCCCCCCCCCCCCACTAAAGACCAGTTTTGGATTAGAGCTGACCCACTATGTTTGCATTCCCTCTTCCTAACGTTTTCCAGATGTTGGGTCCTTGAGTGTTCTGGTTTTGGTTGTGTTCTGGGTCTGCACACATGTGCCCAGCCCAGGTTTTCCCTACTGCTTCCTGTTCTTGAGGTGAAGATGTTGGGACCCTCCTACTGTGAACTAGTAGATAAATACACAATGCTGCCTAGTTTTGGACTGGAGTTGACACACCAAATATGATCAACACCATTTGGTACATCCAATTACTGGTTGGACCTGCATATTTTCTGTTTGGATTACACATATCTTTACAGAGGGTGAAGAGTATACTTCGTAAAGATCGGGTGTGGTCTCACATGAGTGTGATCCTATAAATTAGGGTATCACACTCCATCAGCACTCTTTAGGAACCTTTTTAAGAGTGCTCATCTAGGTCATGTTACACCAGTCCCTTCACCATTTTAATGTGAGATTCTATCTATTAAGTGAGTGGAGGTAAGGTATCCATATTGGAAGTTAACATTTTCCAATATTGAAAATGTATTTCCAATAGATAAGTATCTCTTCTTACACTTCCCACCCATTATCTCCACTTCTGGTGCACTTTATTTTTTGACTAATGTCTAAGTGATAATTGTGCTTTACAGTGTAAATGGAGTCAGCTTCACTAGGAGGATGTCTCACACTCCTATTGGTGGAGAGTTGTTGCATGCTACAATGAAGCTATACCACATGTAAATGTGATGTTAGGTGGGAGCCTCAAGGCTAGTTGTGAGCCAAAATTGAGTGCAACACAAAGTGAGGAAAGCTATTATGTGAGATGAGGTAAATGGCTATCGAAAGTATATTTTCAGTGATGGAAAATGTTAACATTCTATAATTTAGGTAAGTTTCTGACAGTATGATCACATTCTTTATTAAACCTTTTGAAGACTACCTGATTTCTCAAGCATTCATGAAATAGCTAATGACAAAGTCTAAAAATACATCTTTAGCATTTTGTATGCTGTACTGGTTCATCCAATTATGGTAGTTTTAAGTATGCAAATTAATAATGTAAATGTATATTTTCATTCTTAGCTTTTCTTTGAATGCACTTTTTTTGTGATAATAGGTTTGGTGTTCACAAAGCTACACTATAGGCTATCCTTGTTTAAACCACATATTTTAGCATTGGAAGTCCGTTAACTTACCATTGTGGGGATATAATGATAGGAGTTTGTAAGAAATAATAGTTTATTATCTTATAATATCATAATAATAATAATGTTATAGATTTAAATAATGTTTAGATGATAATACTTTATTATCTTATAATATCATAATAATAATAATAATGTTATAGATTTAAATAATGTTTAGATGATTTGCTACGTGATGAATCATAGCACTTTATCTGTAAACTGAGTTCTTCATATTCATTTTATATTTATTAGTGTCCTTCAAAAGAATTAAACTCTTTATTGTGTAGAAATGTAGGCGAATTTGATTACAGACGGACATATATGGTGATTACGAGGAAAATCCCACTCTTAATGTTTAAAATGGCAGTTTCCTAAAAATCACTTTTGCTTTGGAGGGGACTAAATTCTGCCAGGTGTATATTACAAATGATAAGTTTCATTCAAGAAGTTTGTATTTAATAAGGTGTGTTTCAAAAGGTGATCAGTATGCCTTCTGTCATTCTCAACCAGCATTTCAAACCTATCCCTAAATGAAGCATTAACTATTCTGGGCAATGCTCATTGATCCTCACAATTTCATTTCTAATGGCTGTTTTCAGAGCCTCTAAACATCATGGGCTTATTTGGATAGGCATTTCTTCTGAGGAAACCCTGTAGCCAGATATTTGCTAGTACAATCTCGATAAATTAATTTATTAATACTTCTTATAGAAATTAGTAGTGAAGTGGGTGCCCATTTTCTATTTGTGATTTTCTTTTGACCAAGGTAAATCTGCCATTATTTTGATAGCACCGTTAAACAACATCTGCATAATTCTGCAAGCTCTTGTGCATTTTATTCAAATCACTAAACTTGCATTGTTAAAAGTGAAAAAAATAAAAACTTTGCTAATTTGTAAGAAAAGCAAATAAGAATGCTGTGTAACATGTTCAAACTTTCCTGAATAAAACAGTCTGCACCTTTAGAACAATTATTTTTTTAAGGTATATCATTTTAAGTATGGGAAATTCCTTTATAATCACTCAATGTTTGTGTGTGTATTTATTCAGATATTATTTTTTGTAAAAATTAGAGAATAAGTCCCTTGTTGAACTTACATTCGCTGATAAGTTTGGAGTTATGAATTTTGTGTTGCAGTTATAGTATTACATAATAAATGCTTTTCTGTTCTTTCAGAATTCATTTGGTAAAACTCAAGACAGAGGGCAGCTTACAGATGACATCATACTAAAAGTCTTCAGTGAGATAGAAAATATCAAAAACAATCAAGAAAATACTAATTCTGTTCTTATTAGTCTGAAAAGTCAAAATGAAACATTGCTCAAAGAAGTAGCCATATTACAACAAAAACACATCAAACAACACCTGGTTTTTGAAAAGGTGAGCAGATGTTTTAGCACTAACTATATTTTTTTGTAATCTTTTTATACAACAATTATTGATAATAAAATAAAAAACAAGTTGAATAGGTTAAATTTTGTGTAGCTATAATTTGGTAGCACCAGTAAAATAGGTGAATTGTTCTTTAACTTTAATGAAGTTAATGTGTGATAAAGCAGTTTTATTTAAATGTAATTGGATAACCTTTGTGCACTTGTCTTACAACAATTGCTGATGGAAAGTTGAACTGTTTAACTATTATGATTTCATTTTTAACGTACAGCTGTTGTTGGAAAAAAGTCAAGCTCATTCTTTTTATAGCTTTAATCTGTTAGTATATTAACTTGTCAAACAACAGTAGAAAGTTAAATAGGTTCATTAATATTTTAGCTTTAATCTGTTAGTATGTTAACCTGTCAACCAACAGTAGAAAGTTAAACAGGTTCATTAATATTTTAGCTTTAATCTGTTAGCATGTTAACCTGTCAACCAACAGTAGAAAGTTAAACAGGTTCATTAATATTTTAGCTTTGATCTGTTACTGTGTTAACTTGTCATACAACAGCAGAAAGTTAAACAGGGTCATTATTTTTTTATATTTGATCTGTTAATGTGTTAACTTGTCATAAAACAACAGAAAGTTAAACAGAGTCATTATTCTTTTATATTTGATCTGTTAATGTGTTAACTTGTCATAAAACAGCAGAAAGTTAAACAGGGTCATTATTTTTTCATATTTGATCTGTTAATGTGTTAACTTGTCATAAAACAGCAGAAAGTTAAACAGGGTCATTATTTTTTTATATTTGGCCTTTTAGTGTGTTAATGTGCATACAACAGCAGAAAGTTAAACAGGGTCATTATTTTTTTTATATTTGATCTGTTAGTGTGTTAACTTGCATACAATAATATATAGATAGGTTCATTATTATTATTTTTTTTACTTAAATCTTATCATAGAACAGTAGAAAGTTAAGTAGGTTTGTTCATTTGATTTTACATGTTATCTGTTATCCTTTAAGTTTTATAACAAGAGTTGTTAATAGTTTTTTAGGTTTAGTCTGACTGTAACAGTTAACCTGTCACACAGCAGTTATAAAAGGTTAATGGTTACATTTGATTCTAGCTGTAACTTCTGTTAACTTGTATAACAGTAACTGATAGGAAGTTGAGTGTGTTAATTTTAGCTTTTAGATTTCAGTTAAAAGAACAAGACTTATAGTCAGACAAGCTCACTCATGGTGATTGAGAGCAATTTTAAGCTTAGCAGATTTTTTACTTTGTCACATGCTACTTTGTATGCAAGCCATATCCTTATTTTTAAACTTTAAATGTATTTTTTCTACTTTCATTTTATTGTATTAGCTGATGCATTTTCTTGCATCCTTGGTTCAGTCACAAAGTAACGTGAAACCGAAGAGGAAGATGCCACTGGTGACTGATAATGAGACAAGCATGCCAACTAGTAGCAAGGTGTCTTGCCTCTCTCATCAGGTTAGTAGTATTGAAAAGAGGGGAATAGCATTAACTTACCTATAAGAAAAGTAGCTGCTACTTATTTTAATTTGGGAAATGAAGAGTAATTTTTTTTCATATTACTGTATCAATGATTTTGATGACTGACTATAGAAACTATAGAATGGATTAAATATTTTAAGTTTTCAAAATCAAACTTCATATTTTTCAATGATATTGGCATGTATATGAGGGCAATGATAAACTCTTCATGTAGGTAAAAATAAAATATTTACTCTTATTTATATAGATATATATATGTATATTTATCAAATTAGTGTGATAATTCAGAATTTGCATTTTTCAGGGCTACCCTCTTAACAGAAAGTAGAGCTAATGACCTATAACCTATATATATATGGTAATTTAAATGGAGCATCCTCCAGCTGTGGTACTCGTTTAGAAAATGCTGGTGTTTATGTGTGTGTTTTTTTTGAAGCTGTATTTTTAACTAGCTGTACATTTAATTTACTCAATAATTTAAGGTAGGGATTGTTAATAAAAAAATATTCTTTTTGGTTTTTAAGATATGGCTGTTAACTTAAAGTAGAATAAATGATAATAGACTAGGTAATAAAACCCCAAAAGTTACGTGTACAGGCATTCTTGGGTGACCCCAAAAGTTACATGTACAGGCATTTTTGTGTGAAAGTTGGAAACGTGACTTTTTAACTCTTTTCAGCACAGACTTGGTCTCTGGGACCAATCTCATAACCATCTTGTGCTTGTTATAGTTTTCATGCTATAACTTTTAAATTAGTAAGCAAATGTTAATGAAATTTGGCTGATTATAAGTAAACATTACAATGCTTTCATATGCAAAATATCACATTTTTTTTATTAAGTCTTAAAGGTTTATAAATCAATGTTTTTCTCATGTCTATTTTTTCATCTACTAAACAATGCCAAATGTGTGAGGACTGGTAATTCTGCTAAATAAGTCTGTAAGCATTCAAGATAAAAATAACCTTCCTTTTCTTGACAATATCAGATTTTACATACTTAGCATCATGTTTTGTGTCGCACCTTTCCAAAAAAAATTATGTGGATGTGACACACTGTATGTGTAATTTGACAGTACCATAAATTAAATGGAAATGCTAAAATGTATTAAGCCAAACAAAACCAAAGCATTGTACACTTTATAAAATGCTGAAATTAACAGGGGGGGGGGGGTATTTTTAAAAAAAGCATTTAAAAGGGAGTAATCAATAAAGTTAAATTGTGATTAACAGTACAGTAACTTACTGCTGATTGCCTAATCTAGGCTTCATATGTTGGATTAGCATATCTCCTTCAACCATAGCATAGTCTACTTTTCAACATTATGATTGCTCTGAACTATGCTACAGGTGAAGAAGGTCCTTTTAATCCTTCACAGTAACTTACTGCTGATTGCCTAATCTAGGCTTCATATGTTGGATTAGCATATCTCCTTCAACCATAGCATAGTCTACTTTTCAACATTATGATTGCTCTGAACTATGCTACAGGTGAAGAAGGTCCTTTTAATCCTTCACATGAAGTCTACAATAAGCAAATAGTTACTTAAATTTTACTTCTAATTTAGGTAACTGAATTATATTTAAAACTTTTATGCTCAAAAGTTACCAATATTTGTTAATGCATTGAAAAACTTGGACATTTTTAACTTGCTAACTTTGTGAAAGAATCATACACTAGGTTAAATGGTAACCTTCCAAAGTGAACAGCACTAACTTGTGTTTTTCAATCAATATATAGCTTCAAGGTGGTTTGGCCATCTGTGCACAAACTTGTTGTGAAGAAGTTACACAAGACATAAATCCACACGGCTCAGAATGTTTTGAAGCCATATGTATTTTGGAGGAAGATGATGAAGGAAGGTAAAGGAATTTTTTAATTGTTTATAGATGATATAAGTTAGTGGTGTTAAATGTATCCAAAATTTTATTTCAGACTTTAGTCTATGTACAAATTGAAAATATAGAAATTAAGAGAGAGAGAGAGCAAGCTCAGAAACAAGATAGCTCTTATTATTAAAATTTTCTATTATTTTACCATAACTAGTGTTTTTCATGCTATAACTTCATTTGTTATTGATGTTATTTGCTTTTCACTCTGTGAAGTCTCCAACTGTCTTCTTATATGTATAGTTGAAAATTTTACTTGGCCAACACAAAAGGTATAGGGGTTTGACAAAAAAATTGAAACACCTGCTAATTTCAGAAGACATCTGAACACCATTCTATAAATTCACATTGAACATGCAGATCAAGATTTAGGTTTCCAGAGTGTGGGAGTGCAGTGATCAGTCACGTTTGTTATCCTTCAACTCCATAATACATCTTCCTGGAAGTATCAGACAGACTTAGCTGAAAAGTGTGTGGATGTTCCATAGCAAAGAACATTCACATTGAGGATGTTTTAAGGGCAGCATTGATAGGACATGTAATCAAGATCATTATATATTGTGAAAGAAAAATATGTTCAAAGCTCAATAGATGGCAGAGAAAACTGTATGAGATTTTTATTGTCAGCTGATTTGGAAGTTGTGCAGTGTTTACTTCATGCAGATTTATTTTGTAGAATTGGCTTCAGGAATATTACAACTCTGTTTACTTTTGGTAAAAAGCTGTAAGTATTCGATTTGTGGGGCAGTAAATTGGAAAAGATCATAAAATTAAGGTATAAAATAAAGGAAAGACTAAGTTAAAGTTAGAAGTGTAACAAAAGAAAGATGGGAATGTTTTATTTCAACCAAATTCTTCAATACTGCCACGTTTACTGCTTTATTGGTTCTCTCAGAAGAAACAACAGTGAAAGCTTTCCCAAAATATAATATAAAAATTTATCTTTCTTGTACTATTGTTACTTGAACTGATATAATTTTTTTGAAAATATGAATGAAATTTACTATAGTAAAATTTCCACCCATAAGCACTGTCTTTTACTGTGTTAGTTTGCCTCATGAAAAATATATTACTAAAATTACTTTAAATTTAGCTTGAAAACATAGAAACTGTTAAATTGAATTCTAAGGATACATCATGTCCAAGTGGAAATAAATTCAGAGCAGTTTATCTGTCATAACTAGTTGTACAAGGTCATGTCATTGAATTAAACTTTTAATATCACTCTGTTTGTGTTTGAAGTAAAAAAAAAAAAACTTGAAGAAACCCACTATAAACTAAGTTCAGTTAGTATCTCTTTTAACACCAGGTATTTCCTTTAACTTTTGGATGGGCAGATATAGTGTTAACTTTTTCACAATGGTTTCGTGTATTTTACGTGACCTCGTAACCAACTTGTAACCATGAAGGTATACACATTGTAACTCTTAAGGTACTTAATATATGTTCACAAAATTCGGTGTGCTTTCAGTAAACATTACAAGTCTTATGTAGACAGAAATTCTGAATTTTTAATTAAGTATTTTTACAAAATATATGGAGTCAGAGTGTTGACTGCTCAGAGTGCAAAGTTATTTTCATGTTAGATTAAAAGTGCTTTCTCATTTTAAAATTTTAAAATTTCATTTGCGTAATCTCTTAAGACTTTCTAAATAAATATCATAACTTTATACTTTATTTGTTATTTTCTCTATCCTAACTTAGTCAATTTGACCGACATTGTAACCACCATAATAAATTAGTAAATTAATCTAAATTACCCCTTTTTTCTTTCTAGAATGATTGCAAATTGTAACAGGAAACCCAATTGTTTATCCTAAATAGCTTAAAGGTCCTAACAGTATATATCTATTTATGCTTAATTTTACTGTTTTATTGCCTTTTAAACCATGTCTAACTAATAATCCTGTCACACAAGCCATAAATCACTCCATGAACATGCATCTCAAGTTAGTGTATTGAATTATGTAATGCACAACCTGCTAATGAGTATACCTCATGAAGAATTTATACTCTTATTAATTTCATTATCTTACCTTATCTAACCAATCAGTTTCTATATTTTACATTTTAGTTGCTTTTGTAATAATAAATGAAGAATACACATGAAAAACAAGAAATATAGTAATCACCTAGGTCATCTTGTTTTTTTAAAACTACATTTCAATGACAAGTTTATTCATACACAATGATAATAAAATAGTTTAATTATATTTTCAATGTAACTCTGTAAAATGTTGGGACATGCAGAAGGGTTAAGGTAACAGAGTAAACTGACAAGATTGTGACATTCAACAGTCAGACACACAAAAAAAAAGTTTAAAAATGGAACTAACAGAAATGAGGTGAAAAAAAAAACCCTGACTAACTACACACTTGATGTTGTACATACAAGAAGTGCAGGAAAAATGAAAATCTTTCAGAACTAAAACCTGCCAGATGACATGTTTCAGTAAAATAGACAAGAAAAAGGAAAGCTTTCTCTATGTCTTCCTTTCAAATTCAGCTACTCTTTTATAAAGAATCTTTAGATCTTTAAGAACTCCTTTATTAATCACTTACTTATTTTCGTGTTTTATTAATATGTTTGAAAATGTCTTTTAAATTTGATCATTTGGGGTACAGTGTACCCTATATTTTTTGTTTGAGGTACACATAAGAATTTGGTGGTACAGAAGAAATAATCATTTATTACTACTACATTAAAATTTAGGTCTAGTCTATCTCGTTTTAGATGTTTGCCAAGATTCTTATGATAGGTTTAAGTACTTTTGAAAACTTCACTTTTTTCAGCCAAAAATTAATGATTCATATTATTTTATGCATTTTGGCTTTTTAAAAAGTCAGTACCACAAATAGTTACTACCTGTCAGTTTCTGGTAATTAAAATTTTTAAATGAATATTTTCCACATCAATTTACTGAAAAAAGATGTCCACTGGTTTCCTTACACACTTTGATAGCTTTATCTTGTTTACGTATAAACGAAACTTTATTACATGCTTACTAAACAGAGCTTACAACCTGTGCTCCACATATCTTAATCTACACTCTGAAATTTCTTTCTTACATGACATCCTGAAACGTAACTACTATCCACAACACTTATTAGAAAACATTACCAACACCTTCCTAACAAAGAAACTCGC
>NW_013668268.1:45932-59578 GCF_000517525.1 Limulus polyphemus
TTTTAATATGTTTGTATTACTGATTTTACTTTTTTTTTTCATTGTGTTTTCTTACTGCAGTTTCTCCCCATGATTACTGTTTAGTGTTCTGTTTGTTTAATTATCGTTATATTTAGCAACTGCACTTTGAAAATGTATAAAGACTGATGTAAATTCATTTTATTCTGCTTTAGATACTGAAGATGGAATCTGATAGAATTCCGAAACGTTTATCCATGTCCCCTTTATGTCAATGAAAAATTTTGTTTATTATCAAACTTTGTTTTCCTTCGACAACATCGATTGTTAAATGAACATGTTTTGTATTAAGTGTAAATCGTATTGTAACTAATAATATGAAACCCCATAGTTTCTGCACTGAATGACCAGCTATTAGCCCACTAAGTTGAGCTAGTTACAATTAGCAAAAATGTGTGGGTGCCCATATTGTGACACATTAAAAGGATTGATGGTGTTAGTGAAATGGTGATCCAACAGGTACAAAATATGTGTATGCTGATTCATGTATAACTGCCAATATATCAATCTAGACAAAACCTGTTATTTGGTTTAGATGCTAAAAGAAGTCACTTACTATCTGGGATTATCATTATTACATACTGTAATATGCCAGCTGTTACATATACAGTATTGGAAATAATTATAGAAACATTGAGGAAAAAAGAAAAGTATAAAAAGCAAATACTAAGGGAATACCATCCATTTCTTGTAAAAATGAAGACCACTAGAGTACAGTCATGTGCTGATAACTAACATAATAATCAGTTGTTAAACCAATCAGAGAGTGAAACACCATCATAAATCCTATAAAGGTACAGGCAGTCGTACTGTGCCTAGTAGTTGTAACTTAAATTTATTCATGGTTTTTAGGACTGAAATACTGCATGGCAAGCATATAGAAATCAGTGTTCAACTTGTCATTATTAGCTTGGACTTTTATGGCTTCTATGCATGTAGTGCATGAATTCCAAAATACACCTTCACTGACACTATAGCTATTTCTTAATCTACAGGGTTTCCACTCTTTGCCCATCTAAGCATTGAGAACACTTATTCCACTCTTTTATACCCCACTTGAATGCCCTCAGCAAATTCTAATTTGCAAAATTCTCCACTAACTTCAATGTGCCCTCTATCTAGGTGCTGTATATAAGTGCCTCATTCAGATAATGTAATCGCTTTTTCTCGACAAAGCATTTGGCACAGGTTTCTATAAACAGGAATGTTGTGATTATTTAAACAGTTTACATTGGTGGTTACATGGTTGGTGTTACTACGGTTATATCTTTGTTTATATTTATAAATTACTTTAATAAAAAAAAAAACGTAACGACAGGTATGAATTCCTGAGTTAATGTTTCTACTACAGATGCCAACCAGACCTCTTCTCTTCCACTTCTGCTATCTGGTGTTTATCAATGGCCAGAGAAAGGGTCACTCTCAGTCGAAGGTGTCTGTGATATAGTCCGTTGCGAGATGAAGACATATATGCAGACCAAGGGTGTCTCTCTTGGGGGTTTTAAGGTGGCTTTTGCAAATGACTCGGGACCAAGTGGGGAGAATTTAGACTCAATTTCTCCCGCTCCTTTATTTACTAGGTCAGCCTCAACAGAGAATCATCTTGCTCAGCTACCTCCAGCCCCTTTTCTTCAGTTAGTTACTCGAGGTTGTGAAGTTTTGAGGATCTTTCCTAATGTATTTGACTCTACTCCTTTCTTGTTAGCAGAAAGGATGGGAACTGACTACTTGTTTTTTCCTCCTCCTCCTGATATTGCTGCTCATGCTGGGAGATTTGCCACTCAGTTATGCAATAGGATAGCTAATTCTTGTCCCCCATGTTTATCGGAATGTCATGTTTTTTCTTATCACTGTCAAGAGGAGGTATATTTAGATTCTCAATGGAAGGACCCCCTTTTGAACATGTTGGAGTTTATATTGGATCCTGTGATAACTTTAAACAGATGACAGTTTTCTTGGATTTGTCTTACTCTGACGACTGTCCTGAGGTATTTATCTTTGATCCAGCTTTTGTCAGAAGCCTATCAATGTTCCCCTCAGCAATTTGATGATGAGTTGGGGATTTTGCTGATGTCTACCTCAGTTAGATTGTCTTTTTTGGTTCTTTCTCTGGTTTCCTAGCTGGTTTGTTGTTGGGATTTATTGGGTAGAGACACTTTCTTAGGTAGAGTTGTTTACCATCTTTTACCCTTGGGAAGTTACAGGAATTTCCTTTTCTTGGTCCCATGTTGTTTGCCGGAGTTCCAGAGAAATTAGAATCAATAATTGATTCAGCTCGTTTACAGTCTTCTTTATCGTCATTGGCTTCTTGTCTTTTGGGCACTAATTTGGGAGTATCCTCTCGTAGTGTTACCCGACCCGGCTCTGACGGATCAAAGACAATGCCAATGCCTTCTGTGACTGTCCTGTGGACGGGGGAGAAGTGGGAGCATGATTATGTCACTTTCTGGACATCTGGAGTTCTTTTACCAGGGATCCATGGGTACTTCATATCCTGGCTTCGGGGTTGATCATTCAGTTTACATCACCTCCACCATTATCTGCACAACCTGTTGCCTTTTCACCTCCAATAGATCCACTGTGAGTGATGCTTCGTTCCCAGGCCATAAGATAGTTGTTAGTCAAAAGGGTGTAGAGAGGGTTGATTCCCTTCTTCCAGGATTTTATTCCTGTTTATTCGTTGTACCCAAGAAGACAGGAGATTGGCATCAAATCATCGATCTGTTTCGACTTAACCAGTTTTTAGATCCTCCTCACTTTACTATGGAATCTATTCTCAACCTACAATGGCAATTTGTGCCAGGGCTCTGGATGACCAAGTTCAATGTTACTGATGGTTATCTCCATATTCCATAGCAGAATCTTCCTGAAGCTTTCTCAGATATGTGCACAAGGGTCAGGTGCTGCAGTTTAGCGCTCTACCTTTTGGTCTTGAATCAACACGTTGTCTTCTGCAGAGTTGTTCAAGCTTCTTGTCGTTTGCATTCCTTGGGCCTGTGCACACATCATTATATGGATGACTGGCTTTTTCTGGCACCATCCTGTCAATTAGCAGAACAACACTCAGATTCTCCTTTCAGAAGCCACAAGTGTGGACTTCCTTATTAGACTGGGGAAATCTATTTTGTCAGTGATGCAATATCTTATCTGTCTTGGTGTGTTTTTCAATACTCACTTAAGTCACACTCAACCAACCTCTATCAGGCTTCAAGCCATGGAAAGAGTTGTTAGGCTTTTACTTACGTCTCCTTCTCCTACTGCGTAGGTGGTTCTCTCTCGTTTGGAGATGTGGGCATCTCTTAAGCCTCTTGTTCCTTTGGGATGAGCACATGAGGTCCCTTCAGTGGTCACTGCACAACCAATGGATCAAGCGTTCTGATTCTTTGGATCATCCTGTCTCATTGCTCAGGAGCAACATCATAGATTGCAAATGGTGGTTGGGAGCTTATCTTCAAGGTCAGGAGTTCCAGGGTATTTGGATGTTCTCGAACTCCTTACAGTACACTGGGCAATGGTTCAAGGTCTATCTCTTTTGAAGTGAAAAATTGTCATGATACATTCCTACAATTCCACAGTGGTATCTCAGATTTCTTGTCAAGGAGGCACACATTCTCTAGATCTTTGTTTTTGTACCTTGGATCTTCTCTACTGGGCTCATTCCCATCGTATCAGTCTTTTAGCATGTCATGTTCCAGGAATGATGAGTTTAATTGCAGATCACTTGTCTCGATCAACCAGATTCTTCCAATAGAAAGGATGCTACATCACAAGGTTTTTCAGTGGATTTGCTCTCAGTTAGGGTCTCCAATGATTGATACCTTTGTGACTCATTGGAATTCTCATCTAAAATTGTTTTGGTCTCCGATACCTCATCCTGAAGCATTGGCAGTACATGCATTTAGTCAGGACTGGACAGGTCTACATCTATATGCCTTTCCCCCAATTCAGCTATTGCCCCAGGTTCTGACTATGATTCGTTCCACTTCCTGTCGGGTTCTCCTGGTTGTACCATATTTGCCAGCTCAAACATGGTTTCTGCTTCTTAGGTATCTGCAGGAATGTCCACCTCTATCTCTTTCACATTGGCAGTTTCTGTTGAGACAACCTCGATCAGACATTTTCTGCTCAGATGTTTGGAAACTCAATCTTCATGCTTGGAAGTTATGTTTTACCCAACAAAAGGGTTTAACTTCTAAGGTTTCTCTGTATTTAACTAAATCTCTCCATAGGCCAACCATGGCCATTTATCAACAGAAATGGAATACTTATTGTCAGTGGTGTATTAAAAGGAATTTAAACCCTCTTCATCTACCATATCCCATTTTTTGACTTTGGTATTTGAGAACAGTCTTGCTTTGTATATGGTGGCTTTATATAAGGCATCCTTATCCATTATTTTTCCGTATTCCAAATATTGGAAGGTTTTGAATCCTCAGTATTATCAGGTCTACTCAAATCCTTTCGTATTCTTCGACCTAAATGAACTTTTCAATTACTGAATTGGGATTTTACAGTTGTTTTGCATGCATTGTCTCACCCACCCTTTGAGCCCTTAGCTTTGTGTTTTTTGTTTCACCTTTCTCTTAAATTGTATTTTTTGTTGTTGGTTTGTGTACATCATCGGTTGGAGTTGTTTCCAATGCATGTGCATTGGACTCTATATCATTCCACATTTGTCCTGCTTTACCCTGATAGGACTTTTCTTCCCAAGACTGGCAGCTAGTGAAGAGGAAAGATCCTTCTCACCAATCCATTTGCCAGCCATTTCTCACTATTATGACCACTCTGATCTTCATCGTTTGTTATGTCCTGCAAGGGCCCGCAAGTGTTATGTGGCTCATACTAACTCATTTTGAGGAAGTAGGAATTGACTGTTCATTCATTGGAATCCTTCTATTTCCGTGACTTATTCTCATTAATCTAAAGAGATGGCTTTGTAAATTGATTCAAATGGCCTATAACGGATTATCATTACAATGGAGGAATCTTTAGCGTGTCACATCTCACCAGATTCGTCATATGTCTGTCATTAGCTGCCCGGTTTAATTGTCCTCTGGAAGACATTGTGTGGGTTGGCATGTGGACTACTCCTACTATTTTCCTATCTCATTACTTACATGATCTGGCAGTTTCCTCTTCTGGGAGTTTTCAACTACCCTGTTAGATTTTAACCAGAGGTATTTTCCACAATCATATACTTTTTTATCTCCAGTGTCCCTTTATTTTTCACTGCATCCACTCTGTAGCGAGTGTTGCCCAGACAGGTATGCTTTCTCTTTTTAATTCCACACCAACAAACACTTTCACTATAATTACTACAGGTTGCGACAGGCTCTGTTGAAATAGGGTGTTCCATATGACCGTCAAGGCACCTACCAGATGTTATTATTTTAGCATTATGGACCACCAATCATGGACTATCATGAGTAAAGCTAAAGGGGATGCTGCCTATCCCTGCTGATCTTCAAGTTGAATAAATCGGGGTCAGTTTCCTTTTAAAAATGTAGGGAACTTGGTTCACATATTGCACAGTTTTCAGAGCACTGTTCCTCAGGACTCCTCAACACGTATTACCCCCCCCCCCCCCAGACCTTACTAGTGGAACTTGGGAGTCCTTACTACTTCCAAGTTCCAGTTGCTGGGGTGGCAGATAGGCTTTTATTCTAGAGTGTTAAAGTGTGTTCCTCCACTCTTGGAGAAGAGGGTGAAATTGGGGGACCTCCTACTTGGGTCCCTGGATGTTTTTCCTAGAGTGGCACCAACCTACTTGTAATTATGGTTGAGATTTGACATGAAGCTATCTGGTTCAGGGGTGCATGACCCATGTCTTTGATCAGTGTCGGTTTCCTATATTGTTCATGGAAGGAGGTCCACTATCTTTTCATAATTCCAAACTCAAAGTGGTCCCATCCTACTATGTCCTTGGTTGAGCACATAATTCCATGGGTAAGCAGAATACTCCTTGCCCACTTGGTTGGGGAGTGAGGATGAATGTTCATATTTCCAGATGAGATGAGTTCTATCCCTATATTGATGATTACTCATTTTCTATTCCACTTTTGATATAGGAACTAAGTTCCTGGTGATGAGCATACCTGTTCTTGATGTAGTGCAGTTCCTCCACTCTTGTACCATCTTTATCTTGGTACACTCCTGTTATATACAGATGCTTTCTGTGTGGTTCATGCCTGCACTGGCCCCTCCACCTGTTTGATGTGGGATTCTAGCTATAGTGTCAGTGGAGGTAAGCGTGTTTTGTTTCCTAAACTGAAAATGTATTTTCAATAATACTTACCTCCGATGACGCTCTCCCGCCTTACCTCCCCACTAAAAGCCGGGTTTATGTCTGGATTACATTACCTGAATGAGGTGCTTGTATACAGCACCTAGATAGAGGGCACATTGAAGTTGGTGGAGAATTTTGTAAATTAGAATTTGTAAAGGGCATTTGAGTGGGGTATAAAAGACTGCAGCAAGTGTTTTGAATGTTTAGATGAGCAAAGAGTGGACACCCAGGAGATCAAGAAATAGCCATGGTGTCAGTGGAGGTATTACTTGAAATACATTTTCAGTTTAAGAAAATGTTAACTTGGATTAGGTTATCTGAGAGCAGTCACCTTTTTAAGATGTAGGTTATCAGTCTGAAGTACTTTTATGATTTTGTGAATGACCAAATCTTAATTCCCATCTTTTTATAAGTAGATTTTAAAGCATAGATTAAAAATAATTCAGCATGGGTATAAACCTTTGATCACATTGTTTGTGAGTGTGTATTAGTGTAACATTTGTACATCAAATTAAGTAATTTAGGGGGACCACAAAATTAAGAAACCATGAAATTGCATTTTTCTCCAAATCATGAAATTTGATGTCCATAAATTGGGATACCACGCTTGCTACTTGTGATATCAGTTTTGTAGTGACTACGAAGTGTAGCACTGTGAGCTCTAGAAGAAGTGAATCTGGTTAGATTAATAAACTTTCTTTCTTTTCCCTACCCATTAGATTTGTGGAAACAGCCTAGAAGGCCTTCAAAAGTAAAGGGTGTAGATAATTCCTTTATATGGTTGGCCAAATTTTTTTGCCATGAACTTGGTCCAGTAACTGCATTAAATGACAGAACAACAGCTGGTCATTGTTATAAGAATGTGATAGGAAACTGGCTCATTATACATTGAAGCACTTTTATTAACTGGTGGTAGTGCGTTTCCACATGAAAATGATCTTATTCAAACTACAAAAATTATCATATCTTGATTTGTAAAGTATGAAAAAACTTAGTTTATATGACCATCATATTAAAAAAATAAAAACATTTTGGAATATTCTTGAAACCAGTTTTAGCATCACTGAAGGAATTATAAATAGTTCTTATTGAAGAAGGTTGTAATATTCATGTTGAAACCTACCATCACCTTGCTTCTTCATTATGAAACTAAATGAAACCCTGCTTTTATGATGGCCAAACAACTACATACTAAATATTCATGTTGAAACCTACCATCACCTTGCTTCTTCATTATGAAACTAAATGAAACCCTGCTTTTATGATGGCCAAACAACTACATACTAAATATTCATGGATATGCATTTAATTTTTTTTGTCAGTCCTTGTATTTAATATTAATAAGTGGTTTTTGTAAGATAAGTAGATAGTTTTTGCTCTAATCATTAATACATTGGATTTGAATGCATTGAACACTTATGCTGAGTGGTTTTATGTGAAAAAAATGACCATTAAAATATATATGTTTATTTTATTTAGGCAATATATATTAGTGATGAATAAATTTATCATTAAGACAACTTGTAACTGTGTTTTTAATGGCTAGAACATAGTTGATTTTAAGAAATAAAAAGTATGATCTTTTTTTTGCAAATAAGTAATAATATTTGTAAATTTGAAGAACTGAGCATATTTAATATTTCATAAAAAGAAAATAATGCACGTATTTCCTGTTTAATCATTTATTGTTTTTAAACTGTTATCTAGGAGTTTCTAAGAAGTCTATAAAGTTTATTTAGAAAAAATTTACAGAGATATCTTCAGAAAAACTTTCATGTGCACAAGCCTTAGTTGTGTGAAAAATATATTTTTAAGTAACTTATTAAAACATAATATAGAAGTTTCTGAATTTTTTCAGAAATTCTCCAGTTTCGTGTGAAAGCACCGGTGTAATTAGTGATGGTCTCATACCTAATAATCAAGACCCTTCCTCCATTGTGGGTAGATTTTCAGATACTTCACCTTTATGTTTAACTTCTATCAAGAAAGAACAAGAAATTTTTCCAACTTTTACCAGAAGCCCCTCCCATTCTTCAGTCCTTCAGGATCTTGTTTCTTCTGATCAATTGATGCCAGCCATTAATAAATCTTCTTTCGCATCGAAACCTGAAATTGATGAAGAAGAACAGGTGTGGAATGAATGTGATATTAATAAAGATGTGTATGTATGATTTAAACTTTTGAAATTTATTTTCCTATTAGATTTCACTATGCAGAAACATGGAAATTATTATTATATCTTGCTATTGTTAATATCATAGTAAAGTATATCACTCATGTACATTAACCTAAATATTATTATTATATCTTGTACAGTAACTGGTATATTTTCATTTTTAAATAACTTTCTTCGGCATTTTTCTCAATTTTCTAGCTGTTTAACTTACCACAAGCAATAAATTGCAACTGCCATAAAATCCCTTGGAAGAACTTTCTTGATTTGCTCTGTTCCAAATTTGAAGCATTATAAAGCTGGGAAGTACATTAACCCTATGTGCACAGTTTGGTTAGAGTGGAAATGCCAATAGCTTTAAATTAAAACATAATTTATATTTCAAAGTTTTATGTTATCTAACTTTCAATTTCCAAAGAAAATATTTAAATAAATTCCCGGTCTTCACTTTACTGGATCACATGATGCATCTGCACTTGGAATTGTATATTTTCTCTCTACCTTTATATGATCTTCTAAGTGTCCAACCAATTACACACTTATCTTATAGATATTGGCAACCCAGAACAACTTTCCAAGTTTCTCGTTTACTGTGATATAAAAATAACAAAATCAAACCCATATACCATGCCCCTCTTACCTCATGTCTTTTAGAAAATGTGAATAATTCTCTCTGACATTTTCTATTGGATTACCTATAACCATTAGAAAGGGCATACTGTTCTGTACAAGATTCATTAGGAAGTTAGTTTATTTTGGTGATTATAATTGGATATTTGGCCTCAGTTTCATTTTTTGCAATTGTGTTTTTCTGCTCCAAGCAGAAAAGTGAAAGTTTTAACCTATTTATCGCTCAGTGAGAAAGCTAGTTAAATTATAGTTGTTTTAAGATATTCTATTCTATTGCCTTGTATACAGAAAGTTTTGTCTTTTTAAATGTGTATATGGAAGCTTCATCAATTTTTATTTGAAATACTAACTTTGTAAAAAAGTGAGGCCTGGCTTAGTTTTAGTTTGCGCTTGCAAAAATCACGATATGGATATATGTGTTATTTTTCTGAATGTTTGATGTTATGACTAACTATAACTATTCCATTAGTTCAAGAGGTGAGGTAAATACAGTGGAAATTAGAATCACAAAATTTTTCCCAACACACTGTTCTCCTGATGAAAGAAAATCTACCATATAGATACCGGATTTTATTAATTCTGCTTCTAATGTACTTTAAAGATATTTTGATGTTCATTAGTTTCACATTCTTAAGAGTAAACATCTGAACTATAAAAAGCTCTTTTGCTTTGCATTTAGTAAAGACTACTTTGTCAACATTGAAGGCATTGCAGATGAATTGGATTGGCTGCAACAACATTTGTCTGATAGATCCTTTGAGTTTGATCACAGTTTATTATTAAAGGTAAGTACCTGCAACAACATTTGTCTGATAGATCCTTTGAGTTTGATCACAGTTTATTATTAAAGGTAAGTACCTGCAACAACATTTGTCTGATAGATCCTTTGAGTTTGATCACAGTTCATTATTAAAGGTAAGTACCTGCAACAACATTTGTCTGATAGATCCTTTGAGGTTGATCACAGTTCATTGTTAAAGGTAAGTACCATTGTCAACTGCTATTGCTGTATTTTTAATCCTAGACTAGAAATAAAAATATACATAGTAAATAATTTAACAAATTTAAACTAAGAGCAAGCAATATATTAAATAAAGATAGTGATTAGAACATATTGACACATTTGTTGAGTAATATTTTTGGCCAACTAAGGAGATTTAAGTTAGCCCTTGATTGATTTGTGCACCATAAGTGATTCACTGCTCTTGGAAAATTTAGTAGATAGAAAAAATTAGGTTAAGTTTACATCTGTGTACTAAAATACCAAATAAGTTGTTCTGTGTGTGTTTATATGCCCTCTGGTTAGCTGTGTTCTGAAGGCATGCATTTATGTGCCCTCTTGTCAGCTGTGTTCTGAAGGAACATTTATATTGTTATTTTCAGGTTTACAACCTTTCATCAAATTACTTGTCAGTAATAAATAGTACAACAAGAAATGAAAATAGTTAGTCCATTGAGAAAAGGTAATCTCTTATATTTGGATCCTGTTTTCACGTTGGTGTTATTTTTGTTAATAAAACAGTAGTTTGTGTTTTGCTACATTTTGCTGTAACATTTGAAAAAAACAGTTGTAGCTTTTTAAAAGTTTATTTCATTGTTACTGTACAAATTACATAAGAATTTTAGTTTTCATTTTTCTAATAGAAAGATGACTATTACTTAAATTGTAAAGCAGTTTATGATAAATAAATTAAAAGTACATTTCTGAATTGTATGTAAATTAAAATAATACAGATAAGTTATATTTTGTATTATTGATATCTTTCCAAGCTAAGTTGGCATGACACGCAAGATGTATGTATGTGTATTGATTGACTGGCTTATAGAAGTTTAAGTTATAAGTTTTAGTCAACTGTCACCAGATCTGTAGGTAAACTTTAACTGTCACTAATCTACAAAGAAACTTTAAAAATACCATATAGAGGACATAGACTTCAAGCTTGGATAGAGAAAAAGGTACTACTTGTTGTCAAGAACATATGGTTGAAAAAGTATTACCTACATTGAATGAAATGGTACTTTTTTTCTGTTGCAACCAAACTAGCTTAGATAAAGAATGCATTACTGATGCAAAAGGACAAGCCAAGCTCAGGTTATTTCAGCTTTAGAATGAATAAGAATAGTGGACAGTAATATTTGGTATTAGCACTATAAATGATCTTGGTATTTGCACCTTTTTGTCGTATTATTTGAAGAAGTATCTCTGTATGACTCGAATTATACACTTACTGTTTGAACACCAACAGAGACCAGGGTAGGCTAACAATTACAGAGCTGAGTCTGAACAGCAACAGAAACTTAGAGCAGGCTAACAGTTAGAGAACTGAGTCTGAACAACAACAGAACTTAGAGTAGGCTAACAAGCAGAGAATTGGATCTGAACAGTAATAGAAACTTAGAGCAGGCTAACAGTTGGAGAACCGAGTCTGAACAACAACAGAAACTAGAGTAGGCTAACAAGCAGAGAATTGGATCTGAACAGTAATAGAAATTAGACTAAGGTACTCTTCACCAGAAGTATCATTTGAGGTAACAAAGATGCTAATGTAACTAAGTACATCCCAAGGAGATGTGTCTCAAAACTGTTTGGTCCAAAGAGGGCACTCTACAATTAACACAACTCATTGTACTTAAATAATTTTCTTACTTGGAACATCTGATGTGACTTTAAAAATTACTATATGATTAGGGTAATAGGTTTTAAAAAACTGGATGTGATTAGCTTATATAACTCGTGGATACATGAAGATTATGGAAATTGAACATTTTAAGTGGACAACAAAACAAAGTGAATATTACTGGCTTTAAACACTGATTATACTGAGATAAAATGAAATGTTTTTCTTCTTAGTTCCACTTAAGTATTTGACTAAATATTATCACTATGGAGTAGGTAAAATGTGTAAATTAGAAAACAATTTATGGTCTTCACATTGAAATAAGTGGAAATTTGCTCTTGAATATATAACTCTCATATGTGGATAAATAAAAATTTTAGATTTACATTCTTGACAAAATTTATATTGTGGATTAGGAATTGTATTAAGTTTTTCATATTTAATACAGTAAAATTTTCATGACTGAAGTTAATTTGATCCCTGAAACAATGTGGATTGTAGATATGAAGTTAGTACTTGGTGGCAACTGCAGCCTCAGTCTGGGACAGTACAGAGTGGTAATTTCATCTAACTAAGAGATGAAACAGGCCTTACATGTTCCTCTAGTGAAGAGTCTGGAATCTGATTTCATTTTGAATTAGTCCTACTCAACTGCTGAAGAAATGAACACTTGAAAATTGACAGAGAAATCTGGTACAGTCTGTAGACTTTTGCCATTTACAAAGTGAGTGGGCTTGGGTGAACATTCTGGTAAACAAATCTGTGAAACAGTAGGCTCCAAAGATTACCTCAGTTTCTTTTAACTGAACCTGAACCTCTGTAAAACAAACAAAGAATCAACTAATTTAGACATTTAAAATGAAAACTGTGGGGCTGTAACAATTACTTGAAACATTTTATAGTGCTTCTTTTCAGTAAAATCTAAGGATTATTATTTTTAGATCATTAAGTTCATGAAATGTATAAAAATTACAATCAAAACCATTGAACACCATAATGGTTAGAGTTTTGGAGCAATTGTATGCAAAACATTTTAAGGTGAAATTGTAAAAAAAAACAACTTACCTAAATCTTAAGCATTAAGATAGAAAAACAATAATAAATTTAGTACTGATATATTTATAATACAATAATACAGGGATGGAGAACCTGAGGCATGCATGCCCAAAATGGTATGCATGATGAATTTCGTTGTTATGCCACTAAGAAACTTGGCATAGACTGCATATAATGAACATATGACATTAGCAACAAAGTTATTGTTGCCACTGGCTACTTAATCAACATGATGGCAAATTTAATTCTTCCTCCACCCCAAGAGGGTAGTATATTATTCAGTACCTTCCTACAAGGAGATTCATATATTGAAATAGTACACTATTTGTGTAATCATCTTTAGTGACACGTAATGGTTATGTAAAATACTGTTTTGTAAAACTGCTGTTATGTTTTACATCATAAAAGCCTTTAAAATGAAGCTGAAAATACGTAAATGTGATATGGAAAATTGTGATTTGAAGTATTGGATCATCAAGAAATTAATGTGGCATTTGGGAACACTTTCATTAACCACCCCCCAAAAAAACGTACATCAAGTATAATAGTTAAATGAACCACCTAAACATTACTTTAGTGTAGCCTATATAATGTGTAAAGTTTAGTATACTCTAAATCTTTTATAGTGATGGCACATGACAAGACATGCATATGGCATGTAATGCTGTTTGAACACAACAAGGGAAACAATGCCTCTGTAGCTACAAAGAATATCAAAGAAGTTTTTGGAAATGTTTTGAACGTTTGTGTTAATGATGGTTCAGCAAATTTTGTTCAGGTGGCTTTAACCTTAAAAACTGTGATGGCAGAGGCTGATGTGTTGGGATTGATATTGATGCTCTGAAGATGGTTTTTGAGTCTAACC
>NW_013668268.1:60110-69754 GCF_000517525.1 Limulus polyphemus
CAATTTCAGGGCCATTTCACAGTGTGTTCTGCTGTACCGTACATTAAATACCAAAAACAATGGCTGAGTCCTAGACAAAAACCACTTCCGACCCCAAAACCTGGACTCCATCCATGGAAAAAGATGCAGAGATCTATAGTCAGCATTTGGAACGTTTAACTCAAGCCCTTCACTTGTTAATCGGAAAGGTGTTCTTCTTCTCCACGACAGTGCATGTTCACATGTGGCACGTTTGATGCAACTCAAGATTATGGAGTTGGGTTGGGAATTTCTCCCCCACCCAATATATTCTCAATCAGATCACCATCATTTTCGTTTGCTGCAACACCATCTTAATTGGAAAACGTATGCAAATATGGAAGGTGTTAAAGAGGACATTAACATGTTTTTTGCTTCAGAGTTAAGTGATTTCTTTAATCAGGGCATTAACAACCTGATTGTAAGGTGAAAAAGAATGGAGACTATTTCATTTAATAAATGTTTTGCTTTGATTATATAAAGCGACATTAATTTCTTGACGACCTAATATTTCTCCCACTTGCAAAAACATTTTACAGAACTCAAAATCCATGAAAAAGTGGACACTGAAAACTCCTGAAACTGTTTTCAGAAATAATTAGTACAACCCTAGTAGAAGAGTTTTCAACATGATTTGTGCATTTCAGAAAACTTGAAGAAACTACAAAATTCATAAAATATCTTGATTCTGTTATTTTAGAAATTTAAATTTGGAAATGTTTCACTGGATGGATGTAAATGATTTTGAAATACAAGTAGTTGAGTTACAGTAAAGCTCAATTCAAAAGCCAAAGTTTGTTGACTTATGAGAGAAACAAAAACAATTTAATGAGGTTCATTAACAGGAGTAATGCACAGAAATGTTGAAAACAAAGTACCAAAAGTGTAGAACACTATTTCTGAAACATTCAACTCACTGAGAAATGTAGCAATAACAATTTTATCAGTCTTTTTATCCAATTACTAATGTGAATATTTGTTCTCTACTGTGAACTTTTTTAATGTACAAGAAACAGGCCAACTGATGACACAAGCATTACTTTGTGGCATAGGAAATCACAAAATATACATGTAACATAAAATGGCTGTCATCCACAGTGCAGCAGCAGCAGAAATCTTACTGAGGTTACTAAATAAAAAATTAAGTTATCATGTATTATTAGTTAAATGGATAAATAAATTTACTTGAAAATTTTATTGCAGTGTTATTTTTACTTTTATGGCACTCAAACTCAAAAGGATTCACCATTACTGGAATAATGTTTTAAATTCTTCAGGATATAGTTTTTAACTATTTCTACTCAAGATGATAAAGAAAACATTTTCTTAGCTTCGGATAACCTTTAAAACAATATTTTAAATCATCAATCTGATTATAAAGCTTGTTTATTAAGTACAGACTGGAACTGTTTAGGGAGATGCAAGTTCATTGAAAAGATAATTAACTAATTTGTGTTTGTTATTTGAAATCCACATTAGTACTTAATATTGTCATTTAATTAGATTTTTATAAACTTGTTCATCAACTATTAATTATTTCAACATATTAAAATTTTAGAAACTATTAAGCTAGACTGTCATCTTAAACAAAAGAAACCATACAACAATTGTATCAGGAGTGGGATTATTTTGGTACAAATAAAATAGAAGCAAAGCTCATCTTCAAGAGGATCCCATGCTTAGAGTGAGATTGAAAATTTAATGGAATGATGAAACAGTAGAAAGAAGATAAAAAAAGAGACAGCAAATGTAAAGATCAAAATGAAAATTACTTAAAATTTAAAGAAGATCAAGAAAGTGCTGAGAATTTAAGAAAGGAATTACAAGAATGAGACATGAGATTTACAGAAGAACTAGAAACAAAAATAAAGTTGATCAAAGGCAAGATTGAGGAAGCCATGGAAAATATACAAAAAGATTATAATGAAATCAAAGAGTTACACAAACAAAATATAAATGGAAGCTTAAAACAAAATGAATGAAGTGAAAAAGGAAGTACAAAAGGACATCAGTGTTAAGATAAATTATTCAGGATTAAACCAACCACACACACACACACACACACCTCTCTTGCCTCTGCTCAAGAATTGCAATCTCTGGCATCATTAACAATGCGTATGGAATAGGAGAATCCATCTAGCCTACAACTGCAGGACTTTCCTGGACTACTCCAGCTACAACACAACCTCATTCAAAATTGACAAATTATGAGGGAAACTTACCATGGGAAGTGTATTATGCATGATTTAATATAATTTCAAATATCAATAGATTGAATATAAAATGACAAGCTGTTTATCTTGCTGTACACTTAAAAGGACCAGCTTTAATGATATTAAACATCCTTCCTACAGAGAACTATGACAACTACCACTATTATCAAACAGATTTGGATTGTTACATCAGAAGGAAGTTTCTACAGCAAAGTTTTGGATCAGAATAAGGAGGAATGACAAGACCATTAGCTGATGTTACGTAGGATGTAGAAAACGTGGTCAGTTATCTTATCCCATTGATTTGTTAGAAAGCTACCAATTTATAGATGCCATAGCGGATGAGGATATGCAAATTATGTTAAAACAGAGTATCTGTACATCTTCAAGGGAAACTAATCAGTTAGTGGTCGAACTAGAATATATTAGAGGTACTATCTAGGAATTATAACATCATCAGATGAAATATTATGGAAACATAACTTCCTCTATGGAAGTTTAGGATTTAGAGGATTAATTAGACTATTATTGGCTTGGAAAGGAAGAAGTAAACCACAGGACAGGGTGTCCGTTAATTTCAAGTATGAAAACATATTGTCAGGAACTGCAGAGTAATAGTAGTTGCTACCGTAGGATCACAGAAAAAAGAAACTTGTATGAAAAATACATTACATCCAAGACTGTGGTGAATTAATAATTTATAATAATAGATAATATCCTGAATATAAGAATTTGTATATGTCCCAAGTTAGATAGTAGTACATTTTGTAATGAAACTAGACTATGAATCAATGAATTCATTGATGGGATGTTGACTGACATTGGTTCTTCTACTACCATTGTTCTACCTGAACTGGTAATGAATTTGTATATGTCCCATGTTAGATAGTAGTACATTTTGTAATGAAACTAGACTATGAATCAATGAATTCATTGATGAGATGTTGACTGACATTGGTTCTTCTACTACCATTGTTCTACCTGAACTGGTAATGAATTTGTATATGCCCTAAGTTAGATAGTAGTACATTTTATAATGAAACTAGGCTATGAATCAATGAATTCATTGATGAGATGTTGACTGACATTGGTTCTTCTACTACCATTGTTCTACCTGAACTGGTAATGAAAGTTGGGACAGAGATCAAGGGAAATGACATATTAATGCAAACTAAGTGGTCATAAAGTTCCAGCAAGAGGAAAATTGGATTTCAACTGTGGGAAGCATCTCTACTTGACAAGATGTGTGGGGACTTCATACAGAAAGTAAGTTGGGAAGTCAGATTTGCTCTAAACAGTTTCATAGTCTGTGACAACAAAATCTCTGTGCATTATATGACACTTATAGTACCAAAGGTTGGACTTCTAGTGACAACAAGGAGGAAACACAATATAATGGAAACAACCAACTAAATGCAATAGAGCAGAATCTAGAAAAGAAGTGGTCCAAGCTAAAGGTCATCCAATGTGATAATCTTTGGAAACATATTAGCAGGAAAATTGCGAAATGTTTAGCTTCAAAGAAGACTTACAGGATGAAAGTCAGTCTGATGCTCTTCTGAGGTCACTTCTAGAGTATCATCAAGAATAATGACACAAATGGATTTCCTTAGCCACCTACCTGAATAGAACCCCATTAGTTTGCAGTACTGCAAGCATTGATAAAGGACAAGAGGTCATCATAAGCTCATTAAAAGAAAACTACTAGATAAATTTGGTGAATTTAAAGGCTAGGGACAGTAAATGAGTAAAAAAGGTTTTATTTTTTTGATAAAAATGTTGATTGTTCTTTGTTTTGCACAGTTAATGGTGTAATGATGTTAATTGTCAAAAGCTATTTTATTGTTAATTATGGAAGTTTTAAGTTTATATTACCATTAATGCTTGGAGACGGCTTGAATGGGTAATGAAGAAAAACTTTAATATAAGTTTAACATAACAGCAAATGTACAATGAATGTTTCGACAAGGTTTTGTCATCATTGTTTATGTTTGATAATAGGATTATGTAAGTGATTTCACAATCCAAGGAGTGGGCTGCATCATGAGCTGTTTTGTAATCGATATGTTATAATAGGCTTATATTGTTGATTGACCAGTTGGACATAGCATCATGGACATAACCTCTGGAATATTTTTCCAAGTTTTAGAAGTGTTTGAGCAGTTCCAAATGGGAGTTAGGCTAAAGTAGATCAATATTGGTTTTTTGAGTTTGTTAGTAAGTTACAGTGAGTCTGAAGTAGTAAGATGTTATTGGAGTTTGTTAATCAGTTAGTTCAGTTTGGTATCTTGTGTTCTTTATGTAGTAAATACAGATATGCCATACACTGTGTAGAGCATGAAGAATTAGCAAGTAAATGAAATTGTTGTATTAAAATCTACTTTAAACTTAAGTTTTTTCAATGAACATCAGGCTTTAAAAAAGTGAGTAGAAAATTAATCCTGAAATATAATCATATGCAAGAAAACAGTTAAAATGTTTCAAACTGAGACTCAAGTGAAATCTCAAATCCTAGCAAGCTAAATTGTAATAAACCTCCATTCAGAATCCCTAAAACAATTAAAATAAATTTTGTCCAGACAGATCACATAAAACAGAATTTAAAAAAAATTTACCGAGGTTTAAACGAAACTTAAAAAAAGAATGGAGAAAATTAATAATCACAAGGGCTGATACGGAGTGAATAAACTATCATGCTCTCAACAAGAGTTAATACATTGCATTAATGAAATAAGATTTAGATCAAATATAAAATCAGTTTAAAACTTAAATCCTATCTATGTAATTAAGTAGCTGGTAGCAGAGGCAGAACACCACAATTCTATGGTTTATCAAAGATTCTTAAAACACCACAAAAAATTGTTCATAATGTCCACTTCTTTTGGCTTTCAACTAATACTTTGGCATCTGGATAATTTCAGCATATAGCACCCCTGAAAACACATTTCATTTTCTCCGGTCTTTGAAGAAATTAAATTTTAAAGTAATATAACAAGCTTTGGTATTAAAAAAAAACTAAATTCTTTAAGAAACAGCAACCAGCAGGTCATGGAATCTATTGTTGAAGACTCTAAATAAAGAATTGCTAAAGTTCTTCATATTTAGTGAAGTTATTTGACCTAGCAATAAAATTATGCTTTCTTTTCAATAACAGAACTTAATGCCAAATTGATGGACTTTGTGAGGGTGGAACTTTATTTAAGTTATTAGCCAGTGTTTTCCTAATCCAACTAAAAAGGAAGATTTTCAGCACAGTCATAAACACTACTGTACTTTGGATGAAGTATGTAGATGATGTTTTTTGGGGTTTTAATTCTGAACTTGAGAAACAATGTTTTTTAAACCATATCAGCAACATTCACCCCAACATCTACTTCACCACTGATGATGAGGAAAATTTCTTCATGAATAGGAAATCACTGTTTTCAAAATGTTATATAGACTGAAATACATTTACAATCCACAACAAAAACTGAACTCTTAAAGTTTATAATTGAAACTGCACTCACTAATATGTTCTTTCAACAGTTTGAATAGTGAATTTAGGAGAATATCTTAGATTATGATTCATAAAAATGGTTACCTCAAAGTAAAGTTTAAAAAAGAACCAAAGAAACTACTGACATTCAGCCCAACAAGAAACCACAAGATAAAAAAAGAACTTCATCGAAACCACAATCTTTTTTACTCCGAAAAGGTGTTAGTGAAAACGTTTTTGGAATGTGGAAGTGCCTCACCAAAACACACATCAGCAGCAGTTTGCTGATCATACAAAAACTAGGAACAGAAACTACTGGAAGAAATTAACCCAAACAAAAAAACAACAACAAAGGAATAAAATGTGAGACATGAATGCTTTTTTTAAAGGTGAAACCGGAAGAGAACTAAACACAAAGATCAAAGGACTGTTTTATGTTTTTGAATATTTAAACAAGCACTCCATATCTGAAAAGAGTGATAAAGTACTACAAAGTGAAAGTGATATAAAAAGATAAATTTTCAAAGCCACCTTGATAAAATAATTGAAACCTTTGAAAAAATACACCTGGACTTCTCTTTCTCTTTACCAATTATTTGTACCCATTTTACACACTTGTATTTCAACATGTACACTGTCACAAATAACCAGTATACTTTGAATGTGTAATTGTTAATTGCCTTCAGATGCTTTAAATGGCTTAAATATTTTCAGTTGGTTAAGTATAGTCTGTATTAAACTATACCTACAAGAGAAATATGTGTGAAACATATTAACTTTTACAATATCAGTATATGTATATTACATGAATCAGTTAAGTACAGTCTATATTAAACTTTACTTACAAGAGAAATATGTGTGAAACATTATAACTTCTACAATATCAGTATATGTATATTACATGAATCAGTTAAGTACAGTCTATATTAAACTTTACTTCCAAGAGAAATCTGTGTTAAACATTATGATTTTTGCAGTATTAGTATATGTATGTTACATGAATCAGTTAACTATAATGTATATTAAACTTTACTTACAAGAGAAATATGTGTGAAACATTATAACTTTTACAATATTAGTATATGTATATTACATAAATCAGTTAAGTACAGTCTATATTAAATTTTACTTACAAGAGAAATCTGTGTGAAATATACCTTTTACAATATTAGTATATGTATATTACATGAATCAGTTAAATATAATTTCTATGAAACTTTACTTACAAGAGAAATCTGTGTGAAACATTATAACTTTTACAATATCAGTATATGCATATTACATGAATCAGTTAAATATAATTTCTATGAAACTTTACTTACACTAGAAATCTGTGTGAAACATTATAACTTTTACAATATTAGTATATGTATATTACATAAATCAGTGAAGTATAGTCTATATTAAATTTTACTTACAAGAGAAATCTATGTGAAACATTATAACTTTTGCAGTATTAGTATATATAATAATGGCTGGAGACGGCTTGAATGGGTAATGAAGAAAAACTTTAATATAACAGCAAATGTACAACGTTTCGACAAGGTTTTGTCATCATCAGCACTGGAAGCGGCAACTAATTTCTCAGTTTACATGTTTGTGTTCCTCTCCTGCTACTTGTTTATTGTAGCATATAAAATTGGGAGTGGCAGCTATTTCCTCAGTTTACATGTTTGGGTTATTATTCTTCTAGTTGTTTATTATAGTATTGAACGCTGGAAGTGGCAGCTATTTCCTCAGTTTACATGTTTGGGTTATTCTTCTTCTAGTTGTTTATTATAATATATAACATTCGCAGTGGCAGTTATTTTCACAGTTTTATACTATAATATAGTATATATAATAATATAATAATACTATTACTAATAATAGTTTTATACTATAATAAACAAACTAACAGAATAATAACCCAAACATGTAAACTGAGGAAATAGCTGCCACTCCCAATGTTATATGCTACAATAAACAAGTAGCAGGAGATTAACACAAACATGTAAACTAAGAAAATAGCTGCCAGTGTTATATACTATAATAGCCAACTAGCAGGAAAAATACCCGAATATATAAACTGAGGAAATAACTGCCAATTCTAACTTTATAAATTATAATAAACAACTAGCAAAATAATATTCACAAACATGTAAAATGTGAAAATAACTGCCACTCCGAATGTTATATATTATAATAAAGAATTAGCAGGAGAATAACATAGACATGTATACTAAGGAAATAGCTGCAACTTCCAGCGTTCTATACTATAATAAACAACTAGCAGAATAATAACCGAAACATGTAAACTAAGGAAATAGCTGCCATTCCCAAAGTTATGTACTACAATAACCAACTAGCAGGAGAATAACACAAACATGTAAACTAACGAAATAGCTGCCATTCCCAGAGTTATGTACTACAATAACCAACTAGCAGAATAATAACCGAAACATGTAAACTGAGGAAATAGCTGCCATTCCCAAAGTTATGTACTACAATAACCAACTAGCAGAATAATAACACAAACATGTAAACTGAGGAAATAGCTGCCATTCCTAAAGTTATGTACTACAATAACCAACTAGCAGGAGAATAACACAAACATGTAAACTAACGAAACAGCTGCCACTCCCTGTGTTATATACTATAATAGCCAACAAGCAGGAGAAACACCGGAATATATAAACTGAGGAAATAACTGCCAGTTCTAGCCTTATGTATTATAATAACCAACTAGCAAAATAATATTCACAAACATGTAAATTGTGAAAATAGCTGCCACTCCAAATGTTATATATTATAATAAACAACTAGCAGGAGAATAACATAGACATGTAAACTGAGGAAATAGCTGCAACTTCCAGCGTTCAATACTATAATAAACAACTAGAAGAATAATAACCAAATATGTAAATTGAGGAAATAACTACCACTCCCAATGTTATATTCTATAATAACCAATTAGCAGGAGAATAACACAAAATGCAAACAGAAGAAATAGCTGTGGCCCCCAGGGTTATATACTATAATAACCAACTAGCAAAAGAATATTCACCAACATGTAAACTGTGAAAATAACTGCCACTCCGAATATTATATAATATAATAAAAAACTAGGAGGAGAATAACATAGACACGTAAACTTAGGAAATAGCTGCCACTTTCAGCGTTCTTTACTATAATAAACAATTAGCAGAATAAAAACTCAAACATGTAAACTGAGGAAATAGCTGCCATACCCAGTGTTATATGCTATAATAACCAACTAGCTGGAGAATAACCCAAACATGTAAACCGAGGAAATAGCTGCGACCCCCAGGGTTATATACTATAATAACAAATTAGTACGAGATTAACACAAACATGTTACCTGAGGAAATAGCTGCCACTCCCAATGTTATATGCTACAATAAACACGTAGCAAGAAAGTAACACAAAGATGTAATCTGACAAAATAGCTGCTACTTCCAGTGTTATATACTATAATAACCAACTAGAACGAAAATAACAGAAACTTATAAATTGAGGAAATAACTACCACTCCCAGAGTTATATGCTATAATAACCAACTAGCAGGAGAATAACTCAAACATGTAAACTGAGGAAATAGCTGCTACTCCCAGAGTTATATATACTATAGAAAACAACTAGCAGGAGAATAACATAAACGTGTAAAATGAGGAAATAGCTGCCACTCTCTGTGTTATATACTATAATAACCAACTAGCAGGAGAATAACATAAACATGTAAACTCAGGAAATATCTCCATTCCCATATTTATGTACTATAATAACCAACTAGAAAGAGAATAACAGAAACATATAAATTGAGGAAATAACTACCTCTCCCAGTGTTATATACTATAATAACCAACTAGCAGGAGAATAACATAAACATGTAAACTCAGGAAATATCTCCATTCCCATATTTATGTACTATAATA
>NW_013668268.1:70570-82842 GCF_000517525.1 Limulus polyphemus
AGAACTATCATGTACTTTGGCGAATGTTGTAGTTCTTACTAGATATAGGGTAGGCTGGTATATAAAAGAGAGATTAATGTAATGTGTGCGTAGATAGTGAGTAATTGAACTGCAGACACAAGGTATTGTTGAAGTTAACGTTCGTTCGTTACAGTGTTGTTTTAGCGCGAATATTGAGATTAAGTGTATCGCAGAGTTATATTTGGAAAGAATAAACCAGTTTTATTAAGTAAAGACTTGTGTCGTTAAAGTTTCGTTGGAACGAAGTTACGGAAAGTTAATTAACAAACGGAGACGTAACACTATAATAGCCAACTAGCAGGAGAAACACCCGAATATATAAACTGATGAAATAACTGCCAATCCTAACGTTATATATTATAATAACCAACTAGCAGGAGAATAACCCAAAATGTAAACTGAGGATATAGCTGTGACTCCCAGGGTTATATACTATAATATCCAACTAGCGGGAGAATATTCACAAACATGTAAACTGTGGAAATAGCTGCCACTCCCAGTGTTATATATTATAATAACAAATTAGTACGAGATTAACACAAACACGTGAACTGAGAAAATAGCTGCCTTTCCCAGAGTTAGATACCACAATAACAACAAGCAGGAGAATAACACTAACGTTTGAACTGAGGATATAGCTGTGACTCCCAGGGTTATTTACTATAATATCCAACTAGCGGGAGAATATTCACAAACATGTAAACTGTGGAAATAGCTGCCACTCCCAGTGTTATATATTATAATAACAAATTAGTACGAGATTAACACAAACACGTGAACTGAGAAAATAGCTGCCTTTCCCAGAGTTAGATACTACAATAACAACAAGTAGGAGAATAACACTAACGTTTGAACTGAGGAAATAGCTGCCATTCTCAGTCTTATATTCCTAGTCATCATATTTTTTGCTGCTAGTTTATGATCTAATGATGACTAAGGTTTTCGATAGTTCCTTTTTTAAAATCTATAATCTAACGCTACTGTTTGGAAAATACAAATTGTAAATTATTGATGAAATCGTTTTTTTTTCCTTCATATATAATAAAATGCTACAATAAAATGTTGAGAGTGTCAGCTATTTTCCCAGTTTACATATTTGGGTTATTCTCCTGTTAGTTGACTATAATAGAATATAACCCTAGGAGTAGCGGATATTTACTCAGTTTACATGTTTGGGTTATTCTCCTGCAATTTGGTTATTATAGTATATAACACTGAGAGTAGCAGCTATTTCCTCAGTTTACATGTTTCTGTTATTCTCCTGCTAGTTGGTTATTATAATATATAACATTCGGAGTGGCAGTTATTTTCACAGTTTAGACGTTTGTGGATATTCTCCCGCAAGTTCTATATTATATTATATAACTCTGGGAGTCGCAGCTATTTCCTCAGCTTGCATGTTTGGGTTATTCTTCTGCTAATTCGTTATAATAATACCCACTTTGTGACAATAACGTTTAACGATGGCTTGAATTAATAAAGAAGAAAATTCATTAAATTTAGTTGAGTTCAATAGTTGAGACGCTATTTATTTCAGGAAATCGCTTGACAACAACGGCTATGGTGTGAACTGGATTGATTTGGTGAAATGAAATTTTTCATGAAAGTTATTCATGTTACAATACATAAGAATTAGCGTAATGATTATTCAATACTGTATTATTTATTTTAACACCATATATATTGTTAGTTATTATTTTCCTCATCTAACCTGATCATTATTCGAAAAAAAATGGGGAATCAATAAGCTACTCTTCTTTAGCCCAGAGTGGGTCAACTGACCATAGAGTGAACAGTAGTAACTATTAGTCAGAACTTTCGAGTACAGGCAAATAAGATTGTATAATAATATATCAACTGCACAGTATCTGCTATATCCAGAGCCGACAGATTAACTACTGTAACAATAATATCTTATTTGCAAATAACTAACCAGAGCGTTATGCCATGACAAAAAAAAAACACATTTAACATATACAGTAGTATAACTGCTTCATAATGAATGTAACTAGCATATAAAACCAAATATTTCCTAATCACGCAGTTGAGTTAATAACATAAGAAAATCTGTATTATTTAGCATTAGTAACAAGTTGATTGCCTCTTATCATTAGGACAAATAACTATTGCATCAGTTTTAAGATTCTATGTTGATTCGCTCTGTAATTTGTCCAAAGGTGATCAATAAAACTAGTATTTCAAATAGTGTAAATGTGAAACGTCATTTAGCTTGTTTTCGTGGAAATAATTATTCGAAAGTAAACTTCATGCAAGCTGCTTTTGTCTGTGTTAGGTCGAGAAGTCTGCGTATATTGCCTTAAAAAGTTTGTCAAAATAGATTCAATATTTAAACACTACCATTGCATGTTATAACTGTAACAATTTTACACCCACCGAATAAACAAGTTATAGCATCATATTTTAATGATTTAACAAACCGTTCTTCGTTTTAAACGCTGTCAACTCTATAGTGATTCTAATCAACTACAGTTTTCTTTTATACTGATCATATCGAGCCTCTTTTATATTTTTAAACAAAGTCTGAGAAACACTTGGCAACTATCACTATTACTCAAGAGGTGTTTTATGTTTCTTAAATTACATTATTAGGTCTGTTTCGTTATTAGTGTTAGAGATGTTTTGGTTATCTTACATGTTTGAACCTACTAGTATGTAGAGTTTCTAAAGTTTTGGTTATATTATATGTTGGAAATTACCAGTATGTAGAGTTATTATTGTTTTGGTTATTTTATATGTTGGAACCTGCTAGTATGTAGAGTTAGTAATGTTTTGGTAATCTTATATAACAGAACCCGCTAGCAAGTAGAGTTACTATTGTTTCGGTTATCTTATACGAATAAACCTGCTAGTATCAAGAGTTTCTAATGTTTTGGTTATCTTATATATATGAACCTAATAGTATCTAGAGTTTCTAATATTTTGGTTATCTTATATATTTGAACCTAATAGTATCTAGAGTTCCTAAAGTTTTGGTTATCTAATGTGTTGGAAACTACCAGTATGTAGAGTTTTTAATGTTTTGGTTATCTTACATGTTTGAACATACTAGTATGTAGAGTTACTATTGTTTTCTTTATCTTATATGTTGGAACCTGCTAGTATTTAGAGTTACTAATGTTTTCGTTATCTTACATGTTTGAACCTAGTAGTAAGTAGAGTTACTATTGTTTTGGTTATATTATATGTTGGAACATAGTTGTACGTAGAGTTATTAATGTTTTGGTTATCTTATATGATAGAGCCAGCTAGTATGTACAGTTACTATTGTCTTGGTTATCTTATTTATTGGAACCTACCAGTATGTAGAGTTTTTATTTTTTTCTTGATCTTATATCTTGGAATCTAGTAGAACGTATAGTTTCTAATGTTTTGGTTATCTTATATGATAGAACCTTCCAGTATGTAGATTTACTATTGTTTTTTTATCTTATACGTTGGAACCTAATAGTACGCAGAGATTCTATTTTTTTCCTTATCTTATATGTTAGAACCTAGTAGTACGTAGAGTTACTATTGTTTTGGTTATCTTATATGTTGGAACCTACTAGTATCTAGAGTTTCTAATGTTTGGTTATCTTATATGTTGGAACCTACTAGTATTCAGAGTTTCTAATGTTTTCGTAATCTTATATGTTGAAACCTACTGGTATCTAGAGTTTCTAATTTTCTGGATATCTTATATGTTGGAACCTGATAGTACGTAGAGTTTCTAATGTTTTGGTTATCTTACATTTTGGAACCTGCTAGTATGTAGAGTAACTAATGTTTTTGTTATCTTATATGTTGGAAACTAGTAGTACGTAGAGTTACTATTGTTTTGGTTATCTTATATGTTGGAACCGGCTAGTATTTAGAGTTTCTAATTTTTTGGTTATCTTGCATGTTGGAATCTAGTAGTATAGAGTTTATAATGTTTTGGATATCTTATATGTTGGAACTTGCTAGTATTTAGAGTTTCTAATGTTTTCGTTATCTTACATGTTTGAACCTACTACTATCGAGAGTTTCAAAAGTTTTGGTTGTCTTATATGTTGGAACCTGATAGTATGTGGAGTTTCTAATGTTTTGATTATCTTATATGTTGGAACCTACTAGTATGTAGTTTCTAATGTCGTTATGGATATCGTATATATTGATAAATATATGATATCCATAACGATATTAGAATATATTAGATATATATATGATAGAGCCGGCTAATATGTAGAGTTACTATTGTTTTGGTTATCTTATATGTTGGAACCTGCTAGTATGTAGAGTTTCTAATGTTTCGTTATCTTACATGTTTTAACCTAGTAGTACGTATAGTTAATATTGTTTTGGTTATCTTATATGCTGGAACCTGGTAGTATGTAGAGTTTCTAATGTTTCGTTATCTTACATGTTTTAACCTAGTAGTACCGTATAGTTAATATTGTTTTGGTTATCTTATATGCTGGAACCTGGTAGTATGTAGAGTTTCTAATGTTTCGTTATCTTACATGTTTGAACCTAGTAGTACGTATAGTTAATATTCTTTTGGTTATCTTATATTTTGGAACCGGCTTGAATGTAGAGTTTCTAATGATTTCTTTACCTTACATGTTTGAACCAAGTAGTACGTAGAGTTACTATTGTTTTGTTCATCTTATTTTTTGGAACATAGTAGTATGTAGAGTTTCTAATGTTTTGGTTATCTTTTATGATAGAGCAAGCTAGTATGTAGAGTTACTATTGTTTTGATTATCTTATTTATTGGAACCTACCAGTATGTAGAGTTTTTAATGTTTTGGTTATCTTATATGATAGAACGCGCTATTATGTAGAGTTAATATTGTTTTGGTTATGTTATGTAATGGAACCTTGTAGTACGCATAGTTTCTATTTTTTTCTTGATCTTATATGTTGGAACCTCGTAGTACGTAGATTTACTATTGTTTTGGTTATCTTATATGTTGGAACATAGTACTATGTGGAGTTACTATTGTTTTGGTTATCTTATATGTTGGAACCTAGTAGAACGCATAGTTTCTAATGTTTTGGTTAACTTATATGATAGAGCATGCTAGTATGTAGAGTTTCTAATGTTTTGGTTATCTTATATGTTGGAACTTACTAGTATTAAAAGTTTCTAATGTTTTGGTTAACTTATATGTTGGAACTTACTAGTATTAAAAATTTCTAATGTTTTTGTTATCTTATATGTTAGAAACTAGTAGTATGTAGTTTATAATGTTTTGGTATCTTATATGTTCGAACCTGCTAATATGTAGAATTTCTAATGTTTGGATTATTTTATATGTTCGAACCTGCTAATATGTAGAATTTCTAATGTTTGGATTATTTTATATGTTGGATCCTAGTAGTACGTAGAGTTACTATTTTTTTGGTTATCTTATATGTTGGAACCTGCTAGTATTTAGAGTTTCTAATGTTTTGGTTATCTTATATGTTGGAGCCTAGTCGTACGCAGAGTTTCTATTGTTTTCTTTTTCTTATATGTTGGAACCTGCTAGTATGTAGAGTTGCTAATGTTTTTTTATGTTATATGTTTTAACCTAGTAGTAGGTAGAGTGTCAATTGAATTCTTTATCTTATATTTTGGAACCTAGTAGTACGTAGAGTTACTTTTTTTTGGTTATCTTACATGTTGGAACCTAGTATTACGCAGAGTTTCTATTGTTTTCTTTATCTTATATGTTGGAACCTGCTAGTATGTAGAGTTTCTAAGGTTTTCGTTATCTTACATATTTGAACCTGCTAGTATTTAGAGTTTGTAATGTTTTCGTTATCTTACGTGTTTGAACCTACTAGTATCTAGAGTTTCAAAATTTTAGTTATCTTATATGTTGGAACCTAGTAGTACGCAGAGTTTCTACTGTTTTCTTTATCTTATATGTTGGAACCTGCTAGTATGTAGAGTTTCTAAGGTTTTGGTTATCTTATATGTTGGAACCTATTAGTATTTAGACTTTCTAATGTTTTGTATATCTTATATGTTGGAACCTACTAGCATGTAGAGTTTCTAATGTTTTCGTTATCTTACATATTTGAACCTGCTAGTATTTAGAGTTTGTAATGTTTTCGTTATCTTACATGTTTGAACCTACTAGTATCTAGAGTTTAAAAAGTTTTAGTTATCTTATTTGTTGGAACCTAGTAGTACGCAGAGTTTCTATTGTTTTCTTTATCTTATACGTTAGAACCTGATAGTATGTAGAGTTTCTAATGTTTTGATTAACTTATATGTTGGATCCTACTATTATGTAGTTTCTAATGTTGTTTTGGTTATCGTATATATTGGAACCTACTAGTGTGTAGGTTCATATTTGTTTTGGGTTATCTTATATGTTAGAACCTACTAGTAAGTAGAGTTTGTAATGTTTTTGTTATCTTATTTATTGGAACATACCAGTATGTCGAGTTTTTAATGTTTTGGTTAACTTATATGATAGAACTTGCTAATATGTAAAGTTACTTTTGTTTTGGTTATCTTATATGTTAGAACCTGCTAGTATGTAGAGTTCCAATTGTTTTGTTATCTTATATGACAGAACACGCTAGTATGTAGAGTTACTATTGTTTTGGTTATCTCATTTGTTGGAACCTAGTAGTGCGTATAGTTTCGAATGTTTTGTTTGTGTAATATGTTGGAACCTGCTAGTATCTAGAGTTTCTAATAATTTGATTATCTTATATGTTGGAACCTACTAGTATGAAGAGTTTCTAATGTTTTAGAAATCTTACATGTTGGAAAATGCTAGTATGAAGAGTTTCTAATGTTTTCGTTATCTTACATGTTGGAAAATGCTAGTATGAAGAGTTTCTAATGTGTTGGTTATCTTATATGTTGGAACCTACTGGTATCTAGAGTTTATAATGTTTTGGTTATATTATATGTTGGAACCTGCTAGTATTTAGAGTTTCTAATCTTTTCGTTATCTTACATGTTGGAAAATGCTAGTATGAAGAGTTTCTAATGTTTTCGTTATCTTATATGTTGGAACCTGATAGTATGGAGAGTTTCTAATGTGTTGGTTATCTTATATGTTGGAAGTTGCTAGTATCTAGTGTTTCTAATGTTTTGGTTATCTTATATATTGGAACCCACTAGTATTTAGAGTTTATAATGTTTTGGTTATATTATATGTTGGAACCTTCTAGTATGTAGAATTTCTTAGGTTTTGGTTATCTTATATGTTGGAACCTACTAGTATTTAGAATTTATAATGTTTTGGTTATATTATATGTTGTAACCTGCTAGTATGTAGAGTTTCTAAGGTTTTTGTTATCTTACATTTTGGAACCTCCTAGTATGTAGAGTTTTTAATATTTTGGTTATCGTATATGTTGGAACCTGCTAGTATGTTGAGTTTTTAATGTTTAGATTATCTTATATGTTGAAACCTGCAAGCATATAGAGTTTTTAATGTTTTGAATATCTTATATGTTGGAACCTACTAGTATGTAGAGTTTCTAAGGTTTTGGATATTTTATATGTTGGAACCTACTAGTATGAAGAATTTCTAATGTTTTGGAAATCTTATGTGTTGGAAGCTGCTGGTATGTAGAGTTTGTAATGTTTTGATTATCTAATATGTTGGAACCTACTAGTATGTATATTTTCTAATGTTTTGGATATCTTATATGTTGGAACCTGCTAGTATTTAAAGTTTCTAATCTTTACGTTATCATACATGTTGGAAAATGCTAGTACGTAGATTTTCTAATGTTTTGGTTATCTTACATTTTGGAACCTCCTAGTATTTTGAGTTTTAAATGTTTTGGTTATCATATATATGTTGGAACCTGCTAGTATGTAGAGTTTCTAATGTTTAGATTATCTTCTATGTTGAAACCTGCTAGCATATAGAATTTCTAATGTTTTGGTTTTCTTATATGTTGGAACCTACTAGTATGTAGAGTTTCTAATGTTTTGGTTATCTTATATGTTGGAACCTACCAGTATTTAGATTTTCTAATGAATTGGTCATGTTATATGTTGGAACCTGATAGTATGTAGAGTTTCCAATGTTTTGGTTATCTTATATGTTAGATCTTAGTAGTATGTAGAGTTTCTAATGTTTTGGATATCTTATATGTTCGAACCTACTAGTATGAAGAGTTTCTAATGTTTTGGAAATCTTATATGTTGGAAGCTGCTAGTATGTAGGGTTTCTAATGTTTTGATTATCTTATATGTTGGAACCTACTAGTATGTAGAGTATCTAATGTTTTGGTTATCTTATATGTTGGAACCTGCTAGTATGTAGAGTTTCTAATAATTTGGTTATCTTATATGTTGGAACCTACTAGTATGAAGAGTTACTAATGTTTTGGAAATCTTATGTGTTGGAAGCTGCTAGTATTTTTAGATAACCAAAAAATTAGAAACTCTAAATATTAGCAGGTTCCAACATATGAAGATATCCAAACTATTAGAAACTCTAGATACTAGCAGGTTCCAACATATAAGATAACCAAAAAAATAGTAACTCTACGTAAACTAGGTTCCAACATATAAGATAACCAAAATATTAGAAGCTCTAAGCACTACTAGGTTCCAACGTATACCATAATCAAAAAATACTAACTCTACGTACTACTAGGTTCCAACGTATAAGATAACAAAAACAATAGTAACTCTACATACTATTAGGTTCCAACATGTAAGATAATCAAATTATTAGAAACCCTACATACTAGCAAGTTCCAACATATAACATAACGAAAACATCAGAAACTCCACATACTAGCAGGTTCCAACATATAAAACAACCAAAACATTAGAAACTCTAGATACTAGCAGGTTCCAACATATAAGATATCGAAAACATTTGAAACTCTACATATTAGCAGGTTCCAACATGTAAGATAACGAAAAGATTAGAAACTCTAATACTAGTAGGTTCCGACATATAAGGTATCCAAAACATTAGAAACTCTTCATACTAGTAGGTTCCAACATATAAGATATCTAAAACATTAGAAACTCTTATGTTGGAACCTGCTAGTACGTAGAGTTTCTAATGTTTTGGTTATCTTACAATTTGGATCCTCCTAGTATGTATAGTTTTTAATGTTTTGGTTATCATATATGTTGGAACCTGCTAGTATGTAGAGTTTCTAATGTTTTGGTCATGTTATATGTTGGAATCTGATAGTATGTAGAGTTTCCAATGTTTTGGTTATCTTATATGTTGGATCTTAGTAGTATGTAGAGTTTTCAATGTTTTGGATATCTTATATGTTGGAACCTACTAGTATGAAGAGTTTCTAATGTTTTGGATATCTTATCTGTCGGAACCTACTAGTATTTAGGGTTTCTTATCTTTACGTTGTCTTACATGTTGGAACCTGCTAGTATGTAGAGTTTCATATGTTTTCGTTATCTTATATGTTGAAACCTGCTAGTATCTAGAGTTTCTAATGTTTTGGTTATTTTATATGTTGGAACCTGCTAGTATGTGGAGTTTCTGATGTTTTCGTTATCTTATATGGTGGAATCTGCTAATATGTAGAGTTTCTAATGTTTTGGTTATCTTATATGTTGGAACTAGCTAGTATCTAGAGTTTCTAATAATTTGATTATCTTATACGTTGGAACCTAGTAGTGCCTAGAGTTTCGAATGTTTTGGTTATCTTATATGTTGGAACCTGATAGTATGTAGAGTTTCCAATGTTTTGGTTATATTATATATTAGAACCTAGTAGTAAGTAGAGTTTTTAATGTTTTGGATATCTGATATGTTGAAACCGAGTAGTACGTAGAGTTAGTATTGTTTTGATTATCTTATACGTTGGAACCTAGTAGTGCGTAGAGTTTCGAATGTTTTGGTTATCTTATATGTTGGAACCTAGTAGTACGTAGAGTTTCTAATGTTTTGGTTATCTTATATGTTGGAACCTAGTTTACGTAGAGTTACTATTTTTTGGTTATCTTATATGTTGGAACCTGCTAGTATCTAGAGTTTCTAATAAGTTGATTATCTTACATGTTGGAACCTACTAGTATGTAGAGTTTCTAATGTTTTGGATATCTTATATGTTGGAACCTACTAGTATGAAGAGTTTCTAATGTTTTGGAAATCTTATATGTTGGAAGCTGCTAGTATATAGAGTTTGTAATGTTTTGATAATTTTTTATATTGGAACCTACTGGTATGTAGAGTATCCAATGTTTTGGATATCTTATATGTCGGAACCTACTAGTATTAGGGTTTCTAATCTTTTGGTTATTTTACATGTTGGAACCTGCTAGTATGTAGAGTTTCAAATGTTTTCGTTATCTAATATGTTGGAACCTGCTAGTATCTGGAGTTTCTAATGTTTTTGTTATCTTATATGTTGGAACCATTCTAGTACGTAGAGTTACTATTATTTTGGTTATCACATATGTTGGAACAGAGTAGTGCGTAGAGTTTCTAATGTTTTGGTCATCTTATATGTTGGAACCTGCTAGTATGTGGAATTTCTAATGTTTTCGTTATCTGATAGGTTGGAATCTGCTAGTATGTAGAATTTCTAATGTTTTGGTTATATTACATGTAGGAACCTACTAGTATGTGGAGTTTCTGATAATTTGATTATCTTATATGTTGGAACCAACTAGTATGTAGAGTTTCTAATGTTTTGGATATCTTATATGTTGGAACCTACTAGTATGAAGAGTTTCTAATGTTTTGGTTATCTTATATGTTGGAACTTGCTAGTATGTAGAGTTTCTATTGTTTTGGTTGTCTAATATGTTGGAACATGCTAGTATCAAGAGTTTCTAATAATTTTATTATCTTACATGTTGGAACCTAATAGTATGTAGAGTTTCTAATGTTTTGTGTATCTTATATGTTGAAACCTACTAGTATGAAGGGTTTCTAATGTTTTGGTTAACATATTTGTTGGAACATAGTTTTGCGTAGAGTTTCAAATGTTTTGGTCATGTTATATGTTGGTACCTGATAGTATGTAGAGTTTCCAATGCTTTGGTTATATTATATATTGGAACCTAGTAGTAAGTAGAGTTTTTAGTGTTTTGGATATCTGATATGTTGAAACCTAGTAGTACGTAGAGTTAGTATTGTTTTGGTTATCTTATACGTTAGAACCTAGTTGTACATAGAATTAGTATTGTTTTGATTATCATATACGTTGGAACCTAGTAGTGCGTAGAGTTTCGAATGTTTTGGTTATCTTACATGTTGGAACCAAGTAGTACGTAGAGTTTCTAATGTTTTGATTATCTTACATGTTGGAACCTAATAGTATGTAGAGTTTCTAATATTTTGTATATCTTATATGTTGAAACCTACTAGTATGAAGAGTTTGTAATGTTTTGGTTAACATATATGTTGGAACGTAATAGTGCGTAGAGTTTCGAATGTTTTGGTTATCTTATATGTTGGAACCTAGTAGTACGTAGAGTTTCTAATGTTTTGGTTATCTTATATGTTGGAACCTAGTTTACGTAGAGTTACTATTTTTTGGTTATCTTATAAGTTGGAACCTGCTAGTATCTAGAGTTTCTAATAATTTGATTATCTTACATGTTGGAACCTACTAGAATGTAGAGTTTCTAATATTTTGGATATCTTATATGATGGAACCTACTAGTAAGAAGAGTTTCTAATGTTTTGGAAATCTTATATGTTGGAAGCTGCGAGTATGTAGAGTTTCTAATGTTTTGATTATTTTATATATTGGAACATACTAGTATGTAGAATATCCAATGTTTTGGATATCTTATATGTCGGAACCTACTAGTATTTAGAGTTTCTAATCTTTTCGTTATCTTACATGTTGGAACCTGCTAGTAAGTAGAGTTTCAAATGTTTTCGTTATCTTATATGTTGGAACCTGCTAGTATCTAGAGTTTCTAATGTATTGGTTATCTTAAATGTTGGAACCTATTAGTATCTAGAGTTTCTAATGTTTTGGTTATCTTATATGTTGGAACCTAATAGTATGTAGAGTTCCTGATGTTTTGGTTATCTTATATGACAGAACCCGCTAGTATGTAGAGTTACTATTGGTTTGGTTATCATTTATGTCGGAACCTAGAAGTACGTAGAGTTACTATTGTTTTGGTTATCTTATTTGTTGGAACCTATTAGTGCGTAGAGTTTCGAATGTTTTGGTTATCTTACATGTTTGAACCTAATAGTATGTAGAGTTCCTGATGTTTTGGTTATCTTTTATGTTGGAACCTACTAGTATTTAGAGTTTCTAATATTTTGGTTATTTACATGTTGAAC
>NW_013668268.1:83433-95574 GCF_000517525.1 Limulus polyphemus
GTTATCTTATATGTTGGAACCTGCTAGTTTCTAGAGTATCTAATAATTTGATTATCTTAAATGTTGGAACCTACTAGTATGTAGAGTATCTAATGTTTTGGTTATCTTATATGTTGGAACCTGCTAGTTTCTAGAGTATCTAATAATTTGATTATCTTAAATGTTGGAACCTACTAGTATGTAGAGTATCTAATGTTTTGGTTATCTTATGTGTTGGAAGCTGCTAGTATGTAGAGTTTCTAATTTTTTGGTTATCTTATATGTTGCAACCTACTAGTATGTATATGTTCTAATGTTTTGGATATCTTATATGTTGGAACCTGCTAGTATTTAGAGTTTCTAATCTCTTCGTTATCCAACATGTTGTAAAATGCTAGTTTGTAGAGTTTCTAATGTTTTCGTTACCTTATTTGTTGGAACCTGATAGTATGTAGAGTTTCTAATGTGTTGGTTATATTATATGTTGAACCTGTTAGTATCTAGTGTTTCTAATGTTTTGGTTATCTTATATGTTTGAAACTACTACTGTCTAGAGTTCCTAATGTTTTGGTTATCTTAAATGTTGGAACCCGCTAGTATTTAGAGTTTCTAATTTTTTGGTTATCTTATATGTTGGAATCTGCTAGTACATATATTTTCCAATGTTTTTGTTATCTTACATTTGGAACCTTCTAGTATGTAGAGTTTCTAATGTTTTGGTTTTCTTGTATGACAGAACCCGCTAGTATGTAGAGTAACTATTGGTTTGGTTATCATATATGTTGTAACTTGCTAGTATGTAGAGTTTCTATTGTTTTAGTCTTCTAATATGTTGGAACATGCTAGTATCAAGAGTTTCTAATAATTTGATTATCTTACATGTTGGAACCTAATAGTATGTAGAGTTTCTAATGTTTTGTATATGTTATATGTTGAAACCTACTAGGATGAAGAGTTTCTAATGTTTTGGTTAACATATATGTTGGAACATAGTAGTGCGTACAGTTTCAAATGTTTTGGTCATGTTATATGTTGGTACCTGATAGTATGTAGAGTTTCCAATGCTTTGGTTATATTATATATTGGAACCTAGTAGTAAGTAGAGTTTTTAATGTTTTGGACATCTGATATGTTGAAACCTAGTAGTACGTACAGTTACTATTGTTTTGGTTATCTTATACGTTGGAACCTAGTAGTACGTAGAGTTTGTATTGTTTTGATTATCTTATACGTTGGAACCTAGTAGTGCGTAGAGTTTCGAATGTTTTGGTTATCTTATATGTTGGAACCTAGTAGTACGTAGAGTTTCTAATGTTTTGATTATCTTACATGTTGGAACCTAATGGTATGTAGAGTTTCTAATGTTTTGTATATCTTATATGTTGAAACCTACTAGTATGAAGAGTTTCTAATGTTTTGGTTAACATATATGTTGGAACCTAGTAGTGCGTAGAGTATCGAATGTTTTGGTTATCTTATATGTTGGAACCTAGTAGTACGTAGAGTTTCTAATGTATTGGTTATCTTAAATGTTGGAACCTATTAGTATCTAGAGTTTCTATTGTTTTCTTTTTCTTATATGTTGGAACCTGGTAGTATGTAGGGTTGCTAATGTTTTTATTATGTTATATGTTTTAACCTAGTAGTACGCAGAATGTCTATTGTATTCTTTATCTTATATGTTGGAACCTAGTAGTACGTAGAGTTACTTTTTTTTGGTTATCTTACATGTTGGAACCTAGTAGTACAAAGAGTTTCTATTGTTTTCTTTATTTTATATGTTGGAACCTGCTAGTATGTAGAGTTTCTAAGGTTTTGGTTATCTTATATGTTGGAACCTATTAGTATTTAGAGTTTCTAATGTTTTGAATATCTTATATGTTGGAACCTACTAGCATGTAGAGTTTTTAATGTTTTCGTTATCTTACATATTTGAACCTGCTAGTATTTAGAGTTTGTAATGTTTTCGCTATCTTACAAGTTTGAACCAACTAGTATCTGGAGTTTCAAAAGTTTTAGTTATCTTATATGTTGGAACCTAGTAGTACGCAGAGGTTCTATTGTTTTTTTTATCTTATATGTTGGAACATAGTAGTATGTGGAGTTACTATTGTTTTGGTTATCTTATATGTTGGAACCTAGTAGAACGCATAGTGTCTATTGTTTTCTTTTTCTTATATGTTTGAACCTGCTAGTATGTAGAGTTGCTAATGTTTTTATTATGTTATATGTTTTAACCTAGTAGTACGCAGAGTGTCTATTGTATTCTTGGTCTTATATGTTGGAACCAAGTAGTACGTAGAGTTTCTAATGTTTTGAATATCTTTTCTGTTGGAACCTACTAGCATGTAGAGTTTCTAATGTTTTCGTTATCTTACATATTTGAACCTGCTAGTTATTAGAGTTTGTAATCTTTTCGCTATCTTACAAGTTTGAACCTACTTGTATCTAGAGTTTCAAAATTTTAGTTATCTTATATGTTGGAACCTAGTAGTACGCAGAGTTTCTATTGTTTTCTTTATCTTATATGTTGGAACCTGCTAGTATGTAGAGTTTCTAAGGTTTTGGTTATTTTATATGTTGGAACCTATTAGTATTTAGAGTTTCTAATGTTTTGAATATCTTATATGTTGGAACCTACTAGGAAGTAGAGTTTCTAATGTTTTCGTTATCTTACATATTTGAACCTGCTAGTATTTACAGTTTGTAATGTTTTCGTTATCTTACATGTTTGAACCTACTATTATCTAGAGTTTCAAAAGTTTTAGTTATCTTATATGTTGGAACCTAGTAGTACGTAGAGTTTCTATTGTTTTTGGTATCTTATATGTTGGAATCTAGTAGTACGTAGAGTTTCTAATGTTTTTGTTATCTTATATGTTGGGACCTAGAAGTACGTTGAGTTACTACAGTTTTGGTTATTCTATTTGTTGGAACCTAGTAGCATGTAGAGATTCTAATGTTCTTTTATCTTATATATTGGAATCTAGTAGTACGTAGAGTTTCTAATGTTTTTGTTATCTTATATGTTGGAACCTAGTAGTACGAAGAGTTACTATTGTTTTGGTTATCTTATATAGTGGAACCTGCTAGTATTTAGAGTTTCGAATATTTTGGGTATCTTTCATGTTGGAACCTATTAGTATGTAGAGTTTCTAATGTTTTGGTTATGTTATATGTTGGAACCGACTAGTATGTAGAGTTTCTAATGTTTTGGTTATGTTATATGTTCGAGCCTGCTCGTATGTAGAGTTTCTAATGTTTTTGTTATCTTACATGTTTAAACGTACTAGTATATAGAGTTTCTAATGTTTATGTTATCTTATATGTTCGAACATACTAGTTTTTTGAGTTTCTAATGTTTTGGTTATCTTACATGTTGGAAGCTGCTAGTATGTAGATTTTCTAATTTTTTTGTTATCTTATGTGTTGGAACCTACTAGTATCTTGAGTTTCTAATTTTTTGGTTATCTTATATGTTCGAACCTACTAGTATCTAGAGTTTATAATGTTTTGGTTATATTATATGTTTGAACCTGCTAGTATGTAGAGTTTCTAATGTCTTGATTATCTTATATGTTGGAACCTACTAGCATGTAGAGTTTCTAATGTTTTGAATATCTTATATGTTGGAACCTACTAGGAAGTAGAGTTTCTAATGTTTTCGTTATCTTACATATTTGAACCTGCTAGTATTTAGAGTTTGTAATGTTTTCGTTATCTTACATGTTTGAACCTACTATTATCTAGAGTTTCAAAAGTTGTGGTTATCTTATATGTTGAAACCTAGTAGTACGAAGAGTTTCTATCGTTTTCTTTATCTTATATGTTGGAGCTTGCTATAATGTAGAGTTACTATTGTTTTGGTTATCTTATATGTCGGAAACTACTTGTACGTTGAGTTTTAATGTTTTGGTTATCTTATATGTTGTAACTTAGTAGTACACAGAGTTTCTATTGTTTTCTTTATCTTATATGTTGGAACCTAGAAGTACGTTGTGTTACTATTGTTTTGGTTATTCTATTTGTTGGATCCTAGTAGTATGTAGAGGTTCTAATGATCTTATTATCTTATATATTTGAATCTAGTAGTACGTAGAGTTTCTAATGTTTTTGTTATCTTATATTGTGGAACCTCGTAGTACGTAGAATTACTATTGTTTTTGTTATCTTATATAGTGGAACCTGCTAGTATTTAGAGTTTCTAATGTTTTGGTTATCTTTCATGTTGGAACCTACTAGTATGTAGAGTTTCTAATGTTTTGGTTATGTTATATGTTCGAACCTGCTCGTATGTAGAGTTTATAATGTTTTTGTTATCTTACATGTTTAAACGTACTAGTATATAGAGTTTCTAATGTTTTGGTTATCTTATATGTTGGAACCTATTAGTATTTAGAGTTTCTAATGTTTTGGTTATCTTACATGTTGGAACCTGCTAGTATGTAGAGTTTCTAATTTTTTTGTTATCTTATATGTTGGAACCTACTAGTATCTAGAGTTTCTAATTTTTTGATTATCTTATATCTTCGAACCTACTAGTATCTAATGTTTATAATGTTTTGGTTATATTATATGTTTGAACCTGCTAGTATGTAGAGTTTCTAATGTTTTGGTTATCTTATATGTTGGAACCTAGTAGTATTTAGAGTTCCAAAAGTTTTGATTATTTTATATGTTGGAACCTAGTAGTACGCAGTGTTTCTATTGTTTTCTTTATCTTATATGTTGGATCCTGCTAGTATGTAGAGTTATTATTGTTTTGGTTATCTTATATGTCGGAACCTACTAGTATGAATAGTTTTTAATGTTTTGGTTATCTTATATGTTGGAACTTTGTAGTACACAAAGTTTCTATTGTTTTCTTTATCTTATATGTCGGAACCTAGAAGTATATTGAGTTACTATTGTTTTGGTTATTCTATTTGTTGAAACCTAGTAGTGCGTAGAGTTTCTAATGTTTTGGTTATCTTACATGTTGGAACCTGGTAGTATGTAAATTTACTAATTCTTTCGTTATCTTATATGTTGAAACTTCTAGTATGTAGAGTTTCTAACGTTTTGGTTATCTTAAATGTTTGAACCTACTAGTATCTAGAGTTTCAAAAGTTTTGGTTATCTTATATGTTGGAACCTGCTAGTATTTAGAGTTTCTAATGTTTTGGTTATCTTACGTGTTGGAACCTACTAGTTTGTAGAGTTTCTAATGTTGTGGTTCTCTTATATTTTCGAACCTGCTAGTATGTAGAGTTTCTAATGTTTTTGTTATGTTACATGTTTGAACCTACTAGTATTTAGAGTTTCTAATGTTTTGGTTATCTTATTTGCTTAAACCTGTTAGTACATAGAGTTTTTAATGTTTTGGTTATCTTATATGCTCCAAAGTGCTAGTATGTAGAGTCTCTAATTTTTTCGTTATCTTATATGTTGAACCCTACTTGTATTTAGATTTTCTAATTTTCTGGTTATCTTATATGTTGGAACCTGCTAGTAGGTAGAGTGTTTAATGTTTTGGTTATCTTATATGTTGGAACCTTTTAGTATGTAGAGTTTCTAATGTTTTTGTTATCTTACATGTTTGAACCCACTAGAATGTAGAGTTTCTAATGTTTTGGTTATCTTATATGTTGGAACATATCAGTATGTAGAGTTTCTAATGTTTTAGTTATCTTATATATTGGAACCAAGTAGTACGTAAAGTTTCTAATGTTTTTGTTATCTTATATGTTGGAACCTAGTAGTATGTAGAGTTACTATTGTTTTGGTTATCTTATATAGTGGAACCTTCTAGTATTTAGAGTTTCGAATATTTTGGTTATCTTTCATGTTGGAACCTATTAGTATGTAGAGTTTCTAATTATTGGTTTTCTTATATGTTGTAACCTATCAGTATGTAGAGTTACTGTTGTTTTGGTTCTCTTATATGTTCGAACATACTAGTATCTTGAGTTTATAATGTTATGGTTATAATATATTTTGGAACTTGCTAGTACGTAGAGTTTCTAATGTTTTTGTTATCTTATATGTTGGAACCTACAAGCATGTAAAGTTTCAAATATTTTGGATATCTTATATGTTGGAACCTGCTAGTATTTAGAATTTCTAATGTTTTCTTTATCTTACATGTTTGAACCTACTAGTATTTAAAGTTTCAAAAGTTATGGTTATCTTATATGTTGGAACCTAGTAGTACGCAGAGTTTCTATTGTTTTCTTTATCTTATATGTTGGAACCTGCTATAATGTAGAGTGTTACTATTGTTTTGGTTATCTTATATGTCGGAAACTACTAGCATGTAGAGTTTCTAATGTTTTGGTTATCTTATATGTTGGAACTTAGTAGTACACTGAGTTTCTATTGTTTTCTTTATCTTATATGTCGGAACCTAGAAGTACGTTGAGTTACTATTGTTATTCTTTTTGTTGGAACCTAGTAGTGCGTAGAGTTTCGAATGTTTTGGTTATCTTACATAATTGAACCTACTAGTATGTAGAGTGCCTGACGTTTTGGTTATCTTACATGTTGGTACCTACTAGTATTTATAGTTTCTAATGTTCAGGTTATCTTACATGTTGGAACCTGGTAGTATGTGGAGTTTCTAATGTTTTGGTTATCTTATATGTTGGAAGCTGCTAGTATGTAGAGATTCTAATGTTTTGGTTATCTTATTTGTTGGAACCTACTAGTATCTAGAGTTTCTAGTGCTTTGGTTATCTTATATATTGGAATTTATAAGTATTTAGAGTTTCTAATGTTTTGGTTATCTTATATGTTGGAACCAACTAGTATTTAGTTTCTAATGTTTTGGTTATCTTATTTGTTGGAACCAACTAGTATTTAGAGTTTCTAATGTTTTTGTTATCATACACGTTGGAACCTGCTAGTATGTAGAGTTTCCAATTTTTTCGTTATTTTATATGCTCGAACATACTAGTATCTAGAGTTTCTAATGTTTTGGTTATCTTACATGTTTAAACCTAGTAGTATGTAGAGTTTCTAATGCTTTTGTTATCCTATGTATTGGAACCTCTCAGCATATAGACTTACTATTGTTTTGGTTCTCTTATATGTTGGAACCTACAAGTATGTAGAGTTTCTAATATTTTGATTATCTTATATGTTGGAACCTACTAGCATGTAGAGTTTCTAATGTTTTGGTTCTCTGATATGTTGGAACCTACTAGTATGTATATTTTTTTATTGTTTTGGTTATCTTGTATGTCGGAACCAACTAGTATGAAGAGTTTTTAATGTTTTGGTTATCTTATATTTTGGAACTTAGTATTACACAGAGTTTGTATTATTTTCTTTATTTTATGTGTCGGAACCTAGAAGTACATTGAGTTGTTATTTTTTTGGTTATTCTATTTCTTGGAACCTAGTAGTGCGTAGAGTTTCGAATGTTTTGGTTATCTTACATGTTTAAACCTACTAGTATGTAGAGTTTCTAATGTTTTGGTTATCTCGTGTATTGAAACCTATCAGTATGCAGAGTTACTATTGTTTTGGTTCTCTTATATGTTGGAACCTATCAGTATGTAGAGTTACTATTGTTTTGGTTCTCTTATATGTTGGAACCTACTAATGTGTAGAGTTCCTGATGTTTTGGTTATCTTACATGTTGGAACCTACTAGTATTTAGAGTTTCTAATGTTTTGGTTATCTTACATGTTGGAACCTAATAGTATGTAGAGTTTCTAATTCTTTCGTTATCTTATATGTTGAAACCTGCTATTATGTAGAGTTTCTAATGTTTTGGTTATCTTAAGTGTTAGAAGCTGCTAGTATGTAGAGTTTCTAATGTTTTGGTTATCTTATTTGTTGGAACTTACTAGTATCTAGAGTTTCTAATGTTTTTGTTATCTTATATGTTGGAACCTAGTAGTATGTAGAGTTACTATTGTTTTGGTTATCTAATATGGTGGAACCTCCTAGTGTTTACAGTTTCTAATGTTTTGGTTATCTTAAATGTTGGAACCTGCTACTATGTAGAGTTTCTAATTTTTTCTTATCTTATATGTTGGAACCTACTAGTATCTAGAGTTTCTAATATTTTGGTTATCTTAGTTGATCGAACCTACTAGTATCTAGAGTTTATAATGTTTTGGTTATATTATATGTTTGAACCTGCTAGTATGTAGAGGTTCTAATGTTTTTGTTATCTTATAAGTTGGAACGTAGACGTATGTAGAGTTACTATTGTTTTGGTTATCTTATATGGTGGAAACTGCTAGTATTTAGAGTTTCTAATGTTTTGGTTATCTTACATGTTGGAACCTACTAGTATCTAGAGTTTCTAATTTTTTGATTATCTTATATGTGGGAAGCTACTACCATGTAGAGTTTGTATTGGTTTGGATATCTTATATATTCCAATCTACTAGTATTTAGAGTTTCTAATTTTCTGATTATCTTATATGTTGGAACCTGCTAGTATGTAGAGTTTCTAATGTTTAGATTATCTTACATGTTGGAACCTGCTAGTATCTAGTGTTTCTGTTGTTTTGGTAATATTATAAGTTGGAACCTATCAGTATGTAGAGTTACTATTGTTTTGGTTCTTTTATATGTTGGAACCTACTAGTATGTAGAGTTTCTAATGTTTTGATAATCTTATATGTTGGAACCTACTAGCATGTAGACTTTCTAATGTTTTGGATATCTTATATGTTGGAACCTGCTAGTATTTAGAGTTTTTAATGTATTCTTTATCTTACATGTTTGAACCTGCTAGTATGTAGAGTTTACAATTTTTTTGTTTTTTTATATGTTCGAACCTACTTGTATCTAGAGTTTGTAATGTTTCAGTTATCTTACATGTTTAAACCTACTAGTATGTAGAGTTTCTAATGTTTTGGTTCTCTTATATGTTGGAACCTACTAGTATGTATATTTTTTATTGTTTTGGTTATCTTATATTTTGGAACTTAGTAGTACATAGAGTTTGTATTATTTTCTTTATCTTATATGTCGGAACCTAGAAGTACATTGATTTGCTATTTTCTTGGTTATTCTATTTTTTGGAACCTAGTAGTGCGTAGAGTTTCGAATGTTTTGGTTATCTTACATGTTTAAACCTACTAGTATGTAGAGTTTCTAATGTTTTGGTTATCTTAAGTATTGGAACCTATCAGTATGTAGAGTTTCTAATGTTTTGGTTATCTTACATGTTGGAAGCTGCTAGTATGTAGAATTTCTAATTTTTTTGTTATCTTATATGTTGGAACCTACTAGTATCTAGAATTTCTAATTTTTTGGTTATCTTATATGTTCGAACCTACTAGTATCTAGAGTTTATAATGTTTTGGTTATATAATATGTTTGAACCTGCTAGTATGTAGAGGTACTAATGTTTTTGTTATCTTATATATTGGAATTTAGTAGTACGTAGAATTTTTAATGTTTTTGTTATCTTATATGTCGGAACGTAGAAGTACATTGAGTTGCTATTTTTTTGGTTATTCTATTTCTTGGAACCTAGTAGTGCGTAGAGTTGCGAATGTTTTGATATCATACATGTTTAAACCTACTAATATGTAGAGTTTGTAATGTTTTGGTTATCTTAAGTATTGGAACCTATCAGTATGTAGAGTTACTATTGTTTTGGTTCTCTTATATGTTGGAACCTACTAGTGTGTTGAGTTCCTGAATTTTTGGTTATTTTACATGTTGGAATCTACTAGTATTTAGAGTTTCTAATTTTTTGGTTATCTTATATGTTGGAACCGTCTAGTACGTAGAGTTTTTAATGTTTTGGTTATCTTATATGTTCCAAAGTGCTAGTATGTAGAGTTTCTAATGTTTTTGTTATCTTATATGTTGAACCCTACTTGTATTTAGAGTTTCTAATTTTCTGATTATCTTATATGTTGGAACCTGCTAGTATGTAGAGTTTCTAAAGTTTAGATTATCTTATATGTTGGAACCTGCTAGTATCTAGTGTTTCTAATGTTTTGGTTATATTATAAGTTGGAACCTATCAGTATGTAGAGTTACTATTGTTTTGGTTCTCTTATATGTCGGAAACTACTAGCATGTAGAATTTCTAATGTTTTGGTTATCTTATATGTTGGAACTTGGTAGTACACAGAGTTTCTATTGTTTTCTTTATCTTATATGTCGGAAACTAGAAGTACGTTGAGTTACTATTGTTATTCTATTTGTTGGAACGTAGTAGTGCGTAGAGTTTCGAATTTTTTGGTTATCTTACATTATTGAACCTACTAGTATTTATAGTTTCTAATGTTTTGGTTATCTTATATGTTGGAACCAACTAGAATTTAGAGTTTCTAATGTTTTGGTTATCTTATATGTTGGAACCAACTAGTATTTAGAGTTTCTAATGTTTTGGTTATCATACATGTTGGAACCTGCTAATATGTAGATTTTCCAATTTTTTCGTTATTTTATATGTTCGAACCTACTAGTATCTTGAGTTTATAATGTTTTGGTTATCTTTCATGTTTAAATCTACTAGTATGTAGAGTTTCTAATGTTTTGGTTATCTTATGTATTGGAACCTATCAGTATGTAGACTTATTATTGTTTTGGTTCTCTTATATGTTGGAACCAACTAGTATGTAGAGTTTCTAATGTTTTGATAATCTTATATGTTGAAACCTACTAGCATGTAGAGTTTCTAATGTTTTGGATGTCTTATATGTTGGAACCTGCTAGTATTTAGAGTTTTTAATGTTTTCTTTATCTTACATGTTTGAACCTGCTAGTATGTAGAGTTTCCAATTTTTTTGTTATTTTATATGTTCGAACCTACTAGTATTAAGAGTTTCTAAAGTTTTAGTTATCTTACATGTTTAAACCTACTAGTATGTAGAGTTTCTAATGTTTTGGTTATCTTAGGTATTGGAACCTATCAGTATGTAGAGTTACTATTGTTTTGGTTCTCTTATATGTTGGAACCTACTAGTGTGTTGAGTTCCTGATGTTTTGGTTATCTTATATGTTGGAACCTAGTAGTATGTAGAGTTACTATTGTTTTGGTTATCTAATATGGTGGAACCTAATAGTATGTAGACTTTCTAATGTTTTGATTATCTTATATTTTGGAACCTACTAGTATGTAGGTTCATATTTGTTTTGGTTATCTTATATGACAGAGCCTGCAAATATGTAAAGTTACTATTGTTTTGGTTATTCTATATGATAGAGCCTGCTAGTATGTAGAGTTACTATTGTTTTGATCATCTTATATGTTGGAACCTAGTAGTACACAGAGTTTATATTGTATTATTTATCTTATATGTTGGAACCTAGCAGTACGTAGAGTAACTACTGTTTTTGTTATCTTACATGTTGAAACCTAGTAATACAAAGTGTTTCTATTGTTTTCTTTATCTTATATGTTGGAACCTACTAATATTTAGAGTTTCTAATGTTTTGGTTATCTTATATGTTGGAACCTAGTAGTATGTAGAGTTACTATTGTTTTGGTTATCTAATATGGTGGAACCTAATAGTATGTAGACTTTCTAATGTTCTGGTTATCTTATATGTTCGAACCAGCTAGTATGTAGAGTTTCTAATGTTTAAAACATTAGAAACTCTTAATAGTAGCAGGTTCCAACATATAAGATATCCAAAACAATACAAACTCTACATGCTAGTAGCTTCCCACATATAAAATAATCAAAACAATAGAAACTCTACATACTAGTAGGTTCCAACATATTAGATAACCAAAACAATAGTAACTCTACATACTACTAGGTTCCAACATATAAGATAATCAAAACAATAGAAACTGTACATACTAGTAGGTTCCAACATATAAGATAACCAAAACAATAGTAACTCTACATACTGATAGGTTCCAACATATAAGATAACCAAAATATTAGAAACTCTACATTCTAGTAGGTTAAAACATGTAAGATAACATCCGTTATCTAACATGTTTGAACATACTAGTATCTAGAGTTTCAAAAGTTTGGTTATCTTATATGTTGGAACTTAGTAATTTAAAGAATATCTATTGTTTTCTTTATCTTATATGTTGGAACCTGCTAGTATGTAGAGTTACTATTGTTTTGATTATCTTATATGTTGGAACCTAGTAGTACGCAAAGTTTATATTGTATTCTTTATCTTATATGTTGGAACCTAGTAGTACTTAGAGTTTCTACTGTTTTGGTTATATTACAT
>NW_013668268.1:96399-98883 GCF_000517525.1 Limulus polyphemus
AGTTTCTAATGTTTTGATTACTTTATATGTTGGAACCTACTAGTATGTAGAGTTTGTATTGTTTTGGATATCTTTTAAGTTGGAACCTACTAGTATCTAGAGTTTGAAAAGTTTGGTTATCTTATATGTTGGAACCTACTAGTATGTAGAGTTTGTATTGTTTTGGATATCTTCTAAGTTGGAACCTACTAGTATCTAGAGTTTGAAAAGTTTGGTTATCTTATATGTTGGAACCTAGTAGTACACAGAGTTTCTATTCTTTTCTTTATCTTATATGTTGGAACCTGCTAGTATGTAGAGTTTCTAATGTTTTGATTATCTTATATGTTGGAACCTACTAGCATGTAGAGTTACTATTGTTTTGTTATATTATATGACAGAGCCTGCAAGTATGTAAAGTTACTATTGTTTTGGTTATTTTATATGATAGAGCTTGCTAGTATGCAGAGTTACTATTGTTTTGATTATCTTATATGTTGGAACCTAGTAGTACGCAGAGTTTATATTGTATTATTTATCTTATATGTTGGAACATTAGTAGTACGTAGAGTTACTACTGTTTAAGTTATCTTACATGTTGGAACCTAGTAGTACAAAGAATTTCTATTTTTTTCTTTATCTTATGTGTTGGAACCTACTAATATTTTTAGTTTCTAATGTTTTGCTTATCTTATATGTTGGAACCTACTAGTATGTACAGTTTCTAATGTTTTGATTATGTTATATATTAGAATCTGCTAGTATGTAGAGTTTCCAATTTTTTCGTCATTTTATATTTCGGAACCTACTATTATCTAGAGTTTCTAATTTTTTTTGTTTTCATATATGATCGAACCTACTAGTATCTAGAGTTTATAATGTTTTCGTTCTATTATGTGTTGGAACTTGCTAGTATGTAGAGTTTCTAATGTTTTCGTTGTCTTACATGTTTGAACCAACTAGTAAGTAGAGTTTCAAAAGTTTGGTTATCTTATATGTTGGAACCTAGTGGTACACAGAGTTTCTATTGTTTTCTTTATCTTATATGTTGGAACCTGCTAGTATGTAGAGTTTCTAATGTTTTTATTATCTTATATGTTGGAACCTACTAGTATGTAGTTTATAATGTCGTTTTGGATATCGTATATCTTGGAACCTACTAGTGTGTAGGTTCATATTTGTTTTGGTGATCTTATATGTTAGAACCTACTAGTATTTAGAGTCTCTAATGTTTTGATTATCTTATATCTTGGAACCTACTAGCATGAAGAGTTACTATTGTTTTGGTTATCTTCTATGATAGAGCTTGCTAGTATGTAAAGTTACTATTGGTTTGGTTATTTTATATGATAGAGCCTTCTAGTATGTAGAGTTATTTATTGTTTTGATTATCTTATATGTTGGAACCTAGTAGTACAAAGAGTTTCTATTGTTTTCTTTATCTTATATGTTGTAACCTAGTAATATTTAGAGTTTCTAATGTTTTGGTTATCTCATATGTTGGAACCTACTAGTACTTAGAGTTTCTAATGTTTTGGTTATCTTACATGTTGGAAACTGCTAGTACGTAGAGTTTCTAATTTTTTCGTTATCTTATATGATGGAACCTACTAGTATCTAGAGTTTCTAATTTTTTGGTTATCTTATATGTTCGGACCTATTAGTATATTGAGTTTAAAATGTTTTGGTTATCTTATATGTTGGAACCTACTAGTATATAGAGTTTCTAATGTTTTGATTATCTTCTATGTTGGAACCTACTAGCATGTAGAGTTTGTATTGGTTTGGATATCTTATATGTTGGAACCTGCTTCTATTAAGAGTTTCTAATGTTTTCGTTATCTTACATGTTTGAACCTACTAGTATCTTGAGTTTCAAAAGTTTTGGTTGTTTTATATGTTGGAGCCTTGTAGTACATAGAGTTTTTATTGTTTTCTTTATCTTATATGTTTGAACCTTCTAGTATTTAGAGTTTCTAAACATTTGATTATTTTATATTTTGGAACCTACTAGTATGTAGTTTCTATTGACGATTTGGTTATCGTATATATTGGAACCTACTAGTGTGTAGGTTCATATTTGTTTTGGTTATCTTATATGCTAGAACCTACTAGTATGTAGAGTTTCTAATGTTTTTGTTATCTTACATGTTTAAACCTACTCGTATGTAGAGTTTCTAATGTTTTGGTTAACTTATATGTTGGAACCTACTAGCATGTAGAGTTACTATTATTTTGGTTATCTTATATGTCGGAACCTGCTAGTATCTAGAGTTTGTAATGTTTTGGTTAGCTTATATGCTGGAACCTGCTAGTATGTAGAGTTTCTAATGTTTTGATTATCTTATATGTTGGAACCTACTAGTATCTAGAGTTTCAAAAGTTTTGGTTATCTTATATGATATAGCCTGCTAGTATGTAAAGTTACTATTGTTTTGGTTATCTTATATGATAGAGCTTGCTAGTATGTATAGTTACTATTGATTTGATTTTCTTATATGTTGG
>NW_013668268.1:99883-112729 GCF_000517525.1 Limulus polyphemus
ATTCTTTATCTTATATGTTGGAACCTAGTAGTACTTAGAGTTTCTACTGTTTTGGTTATATTACATGTTGGAACCTAGTAGTAAAAGAGTTTCTATTGTTTTCTTTATCTTATATGCTGGAACATACTAATATTTAGTTTCTAATGTTTTGGTTATCTTGTATGTTGGAACCTACTATAATATAGAGTTTCTAATGTTTTGGTTATCTTACATTTTGGAAACTGCTAGTATGTAGAGTTTCTAATTTTTTCGTTATCTTATATGTTGGAATCTAGTAGTACGCAGAGTTTATATTGTATTCTTTATCTTATATGTTGGAACCTAGTAGTACGTATAGTTACTACTGTTTTGGATATCTTACATGTTGGAACCTAGTAGTTCAAAGAGTTTCTATTGTTTTCTTTATCTTATATGTTGGAACCTACTAATATATTGAGTTTCTAATGTTTCGGTTATCTTATATGTTGGAACCTACTAGTATTTAGAGTTTCTAAAGTTTTGGTTATCTTATATGTTCGAACCTATTATTATCTAGAGCTTATAATGTTTTGGTTATCTTACATGTTGGAACCTACTAGTATGTAGAGTTTCTAATGTTGTGGTTATCTTATATGTTCGAACCTGCTAGTATGTAGAGTTTCTAATGTTTTTGTTATTTTACATATTTGAAGCTACTTGTATGTAGAGTTTCTAATGTTCTGGTTATCTTATGTATTGGAACCTATCAGTATGTAGAGTTACTATTGTTTTGATTATCTTATATGTTGTAACCTGCTAGTATGTACAGTAACTATTGGTTTGGTTATATTATATGTCGGAACCTACTAGCTTGTAGATTTTGTATTGTTTTATATATCTTATATGTTGTAACTTGCTACTATTAAGAGTTTCTAATGTTTTCGTTATTTTACATGTTTGAACCTATTAGTATGTAGAGTTACTTTTGTTTTGGTTATCTTATATATTGGAACGTAGTAGGATATAGAGTTTCTAATGTTTATGTTATCTTATATGTTGGAACATAGTAGTATGTAGAGTTACTATTCTTTTGGTTATCTAATATGGTGGAACCTACTAGTATGTAGAGTTTCTAATGTTTTTATTATCTTATATGTTCGAACCAGCTAGTATGTAGAGTTTCTAATGTTTTTGTTATCTTACATGTTTGAACTTACTAGAATGTAGAGTTTCTAATATTTTGGTTATCTTATATGTTGGAACCTGCTAATATGTAGAGTTTCTAATGTTGTGGTTATCTTATATGTTCGAACCAGCTAGTATGTAGGGTTTCTAATGTTTTTGTTATCTTACATATTTTAAGCTACTAGTATGTAGAGTTACTATTGTTTTGGTTATCTTATATGTTGGAACCTACTGGTATGTAGAGTTTCTAATGTTTTGATTTTTTTATATGTTGGAACCTACTAGCATGTAGAGTTTGTATTGTTTTGGATATCTTATATGTTGGAACCTGCTACAATTAAGAATTTCTAATGTTTTCGTTATCTTACATGTTTGAACCTACTAGTATCTAGAGTTTGAAAAGTTTGGTTATCTTATATGTTGGAACCTAGTAGTACACAGAGTTTCTATTGTTTTCTTTATCTTATCCGTTGGAACCTGCTAGTGTGTAGAGTTTCTAATGTTTTGATTATCTTATATGTTGGAACTTACTAGTATGTAGTTTCTAATGTCGTTTTGGATATCGTATATATTGGAACCTACAAGTATATAGTTTCATATTAGTTTTGGTTATCTTATATGCTAGAACCTACTAGTATTTAGAGTTTCTAATGTTTTGATTATCTTATATGTTGGAACCTACTAGCATGTAGAGTTACTATTGTTTTGGTTATCTTATATGATAGAGCCTGCAAGTATGTAAAGTTACTATTGTTTTGGTTATTTTATATAATAGAGCCTGCTAGTATGTAGAATTACTATTGTTTTGATTATCTTATATGTTGGAACCTAGTAGTACGCAGAGTTTATATTGTATTCTTTATCTTAAATGTTGCAACCTATCAGTATGTAGAGTTACTATTGTTTTGGTTATCTTATTTGTTGGAACCTATCAGTATGTAGAGTTACTATTCTTTTTGTTCTCTTATATATTGGAACCTACTAGTATGTAGAGTTTGTATTGTTTTGGTTCTCTTATATTTTGGAACCTACTAGTATTTAGAGTTTCTAATGTTTTGGTTATCTTATATTTTGGAACCTATTAGTATTTAGAGTTTTTAATGGTTTGGTTATCTTATATTCTCGAACATACTAGTATCTAGAGTTTATAATGTTTTGGTTATATTATGTGTTGGAACCTGCTAGTATGTAGAGTTTCTAATGTTTTTGTTATTTTATATATTGGAAACTAGTAGTAGGTAGAATTTCTAATGTTTTTGTTATCTTACATTTTGGAATATACTAGTATGTAGAGTTTCAATTTTTTTGTTACATTATAAGTTGGAACCTATCAGTATGTAGAGTTACTATTGTTTAGGTTCTCTCATATGTTTCAACCTACTAGTATGTAGAGTTTCTAATGTTTTGGATATCTTATATGTTAGAACCTGCTAGTATTTAGAGTTTCTAATGTTTTCTTTATCTTACATGTTTGAACCTACTAGTATTTAGAGTTTCAAAAGTTTTGGTTATCTTATATGTTGGAACCTAGTAGTACGCAGAGTTTCTATTGTTTTCTTTATCTTATATGTTGGAACCTGCTACTATTAAGAGTTTCTAATGTTTTCGTTATCTTACATGTTTGAACCTACTACTATCTAGAGTTTATAATGTTTTGGTTATCTTATATGTTGGAACCTAGTAGTACGCAGAGTTTCTATTGTTTTTTTTATCTTATATGAGGGAACCTACTAGTATTTAGAGTTTCAAAAGTTTTAGTTTTCTTATATGTTGGAACCTAGTAGTACGCAGAGTTTCTATCGTTTTCTTTATCTTATATGTGGGAACCTGCTATTATGTAGAGTTACTATTGTTTTGGTTATCTTATATGTCGGAAACTAGTAGTATGTAGAGTTTTTAATATTTTGGTTATCTTATATGTTGGAACTTAGTAGTACACAGAGTTTTTATTGTTTTCTTTATCTTATATGTCGGAACATAGAAGTACGTTGAATTTCTTTTGTTTTCTTTATCACATATGTCGGAACCCAGAAGTACGTTGAGTTACTATTTTTTTCGTTATTCTATTTGTTGGAACCTAGTAGTGCGATGAGTTTCGAATATTTTAGTTATCTTACATAATTGAACCTACTAGTATGTAGAGTTCCTGATGTTTTGGTTATCTTATATGTTCCAAAGTGCTAATATGTTGAGCTTCTAATGTTTTCGTTATCTTATATGTTGAACCCTACTATTATATAGAGTTACTATTGTTTTGGTTATCTTGTATAGTACAACCTGCTAGTATTTAGAGTTTCTAATGTTTAGGTTATCTTATATGTTGGAACCTATTAGTATTCAGAGTTTCTAATGTTTTGGTTATCTTTTATTCTCGAACATACTAGTATCTAGAGTTTATAATGTTTTGGTTATATTATGTGTTGGAACCTGCTAGTATGTAGAGTTTCTAATTTTTTTGTTATTTTATATATTGGAACCTAGTAGTACGTAGATTTTCTAATGTTTTTGTTATCTTATATGTTGAAACCTAGTAGTATGTAGAGTTTTTGCTGTTTTGGTTATATTATATGTTGGAACCTGCTAATATGTAGAGTTTCTAATGTTTTTGTTATCTTACATGTTTGATCCTACTAGTATCTAGAGTTTCAAAAGTTTTGTTATCTTATATGTTGGAACCTAGTAGTACAGAGAGTTTCTATTGTTTTCTTTATCTTATATGTTGGAACTTGCTAATATTTAGAGTTTCTAATGTTTTGATTATCTTATATGTTGGAACCTAGTAGTACCCAGATTTATATTGTATTATTTATCTTATATGTTGGAACCTACTAATTCGTAGAGTAACTACTGTTTTGGTTATCTTACATGTTGAAACCTAGTAGTACAAGGAGTTTCTATTGTTTTCTTTATCTTATATGTTGGAACCTACTAATATTTAGAGTTTCTAATGTTTTGCTTATCTTATATGTTGGAACTTATCAGTATGTAGAGTTACTATTGTTTTGTTTATCTTATATGTTGGAACCTACTAGTATGTAGAGTTTCTAATGTTTTGATTATCTTATATTTTGGAACCTAGTAGTATGTAGAGTTACTATTGTTTTGGTTATCTAATATGTTGGAACCTACTTGTATGTAGAGTTTCTAATTTTTTGATTATTTTATATGTTGGAAGCTACTAGCATGTAGAGTTTGTATTGTTTTGGATATCTTATATGTTGGAACCTGCTACTATTAAGAGTTTCTAATGTTTTCGTTATCTTACATGTTTGAACCTACTAGTATCTAGAGTTTCAAAAGTTTTGGTTATCTTATATGTTGGAACCTATCAGTATGTAGAGTTACTATTGTTTTGGTTCTCTTATATATTGGAACCTACTAGTATGTAGAGTTTGTATTGTTTTGGTTCTCTTATATATTGGAACCGACTAGTATTTAGAGATTCTAATGTTTTGGTTATCTTATATGTTGGAACCTATTAGTATTTAGAGTTTCTAATCTTTTCATTATATTATATTCTCGAACATACTAGTATCTAGAGTTTATAATGTTTTGGTTATATTATGTTTTGGAACCCGCTAGTATGTAGAGTTTCTAATGTTTTTGTTATTTTATATATTGGAACCTAGTAGTACGTAGAGTTTCTAATGTTTGTGTTATCATATATGTTGATACCTAGTAGTATGTAGAGTTCCTGATGTTTTGGTTATGTTATATGTTGGAACCTGCTAATATGTAGAGTTTCTAATTTTTTTGTTATATTTTGGAACCTAGTAGTATGTAGAGTTTCTAATGTTTTGATTACTTGATATGTTTGAACCTACTATCATGTACAGTTTGTATTGTTTTGGATATCTTATATGTTGGAACCTTCTACTATTAAGAGTTTCTAATGTTTTCGTTATCTTACATGTTTGAACCTACTAGTATCTAGAGTTTCAAAAGTTTGGTTATCTTATATGTTGGAACCTAGTAGTTTAAAGAATTTCTATTGTTTTCTTTATCTTATATGTTGGAACCTGCTAGTATGTAGAGTTACTATTGTTTTGATTATCTTATATGTTGGAACCTAGTAGTACGCAAAATTTATATTGTATTCTTTATCTTATATGTTGGAACCTAGTAGTACACAGAGTTTCTATTGTTTTCTTTATCTTATATGTTGGAACATACTAATATTTAGAGTTTCTAATGTTTTGGTTATCTTATATGTTGGAACCTACTATAATATAGAGTTTCTAATGATTTGGTTATCTTACATGTTGGAACCTACTAGTATGTAGAGTTTCTAATGTTGTGGTTATGTTATATGTTCGAACATGCTAGTATGTAGAGTTTCTAACGTTTTGTTATCTTACATATTTGAAGCTACTAGTATGTAGAGTTTCTAATGTTTTGGTTTTCTTATATATTGGAACCTATTAGTATGTAGAGTTACTATTGTTTTGATTATATTATATGTCGGATCCTACTAGCTTGTAGATTTTGAATTATTTTATATATCTTATATGTTGTAACCTGCTACTATTAAGAGTTTCTAATGTTTTCGTTATCTTACATGTTTGAACCTATTAGTATGTAGAGTTACTTTTGTTTTGGTTATCTAATATGTTGGAACGTGCTAGTATTTAGAGTGTCTAATGTTTTTGTTATCTTACATGTTTGAAACTCATGGTATCTAGAGTTTCAAAAGTTTTGGTTATCTTATATGTTGGAACCTAGTAGCACGTAGAGTTACTATTGTTTTGGTTATCTAACATGTTGGATTCTAATCGTATGTAGAGTTTCTAATGTTTTAGTTATCTTATATATTGGAACCTATCAGTATGTAGAGTTACTATTGTTTAGGCTACCTTATAAGTTGTAACCTACTAGTATGTAAAGTTTGTAATGTTTTTATTATCTTATATTTTGGAACCTACTAGCATGAAGAGTTTCAAATCTTTTGAATATCTTATATGTTGGAACGTGCTAGTGTTTAGAGTTTCTAATGTTTTGGATATCTTATATGTTGGAACGTGCTAGTATCTAAAGTTTCAAAAGTTTTGATTGTCTTATATTTTGGATCCTAGTAGTACACAGAGTTTATTGTTTTCTTTATCTTATATATTGGAACCTACTAGTATGTAGTTTTTATTGACGTTTTGGTTATCGTATATATTGGAACCTACTAGTATGAAGGTTCATATCTGTTTTGGTTATCTTATATGTTGGAACCTATCAGTATGTAGAGTTTCTTAAGTTTTGGTTATCCTATATGTTGGAACCTATCAGTATATAGAGTTACTATTGTTTTGGTTATCTTATATGTTGGAACCTACTAGTATGTATAGTTTCTAATGTTTTGATTATCTTATATGTTGGAAACTACTAGTATCTAGAGTTTCAAAAGTTTTGGTTATCTTATATGTTGGAACCTGATAGTATTTCGAGTTACTATTTTTTTGGTTATCTTATATTGTGGAACCTGCTAGTATTTAGAGTTTCTAATGTTTTTGTTATCTTACATGTTGGAACCTACTCGTATGTAGAGTTTCTAATATTTTAGTTATCTTATGTGTTCGAAACTGCTAGTATGTAGAGTTGCTAATGTTTTTGTTATCTTACATGTTTTAACCTACTACTATGTAGAGTTTCTAATGTTTTGGTTATCTTATATGATAGAACCAGCTACTGTCTAAAGTTTCTAATGTTTTAGTTATCTTACATGTTTAAACGTACTAGTATTTCGAGTTTCTTATGTTTTGGTTATCCTATATGTTAGAACCTACTAGTATTTAGAGTTTCTAATGTTTAGGTTACATTACATGTTGGAGCCTGCTAGTATGTAGAGTTTCTAATTTTTTTCGTTATCTTATATGTTGGAACCTACTAGTATCTAGAGTTTCTAATTTTTTGGTTATCTTATATGTTCGAACCTTCTAGTAACTGAAGATTATAATGTTTTGCTTATATTATATATTTGAACCTGCTAATATGTAGAGTTTCTAATGTCTTTGTTAAACTATATGTTTTAACCTAGTAGTATGTAGAGTTACTATTTTTTTGGTTATCTAATATGGTGGAACCTACTAGTATGTAGAGTTTCTAATGTTGTGGTTATCTTATATTTTCAAACCAGCTAGTATGTAGAGTTACTATTGTTTTGGTTATCTTATATGATAGAGCCTGTTAGTATGTAAAGTTACTATTGTTTTGGTTATTTTATATGATAGAGCCTGCTAGTATGTAGAGTTACTATTGTTTTGATTATCTTATATGTTGAAACCTAGTAGTACGCAGAGTTTATATTGTATTCTTTATCTTATATGTTGGAACCTAGTAGTACGTAGAGTTACTACTGTTTTGGTTATCTTATATGGTGGATCCTACTAGTATGTAGAGTTTTTAATGTTGTGGTTGTCTTATATTTTCGAACCAGCCAGTATGTAAGGTTTCTAATGTTTTTGTTACCTTACATGTTTGAACCTACTACTATGTAGAGTTTCTAATGTTTTGATTATCTCATATGTTGGAACCTACTAGTATGTAGAGTTTCTAATGTTTTGATTATCTCATATGTTGGAACCTACTAGTATGTAGAGTTACTATTGTTTTGATTATCTTATATGTTCGAACCTAATAGTATCTAGAGTTTCAAAAGTTTTGGATATTTTATATGTTGGAACCTAGTAGTACACAGAGTTTTTTGTTTTCTTTATCTTATATGTTGGAACCTTCTAGTATGTAGAGTTTCTAACCATTTGGTTATCGTATATATATTAGAACCTACTAGTATGTAGGTTAACATTATTTTGGTTATCTTATATGTTAGAACCTACTAGTATGTAGAGTTTCTAATGTTTTTGTTATCTTACATGTTTAAACCTACTACTATGTAGAGTTTCTAATGTTTTGGTTATCTTATATGATAGAACCCGCTATTATGTAGAGTGATTATTGTTTTGGTTATCTTATATGTTGGAACCAGCTATTGTCTAAAGTTTCTAATGTTTTAGTTATCTTACATGTTTAAACGTAGTAGTATTTCGAGTTTCTTATGTTTTGGTTATCCTATATGTTAGAACCTACTAGTATTTAGAGTTTCTAATGTTTTTGTTACATTACATGTTGGAGCCTGCTAGTATGTAGAGTTTCTAATTTTTTCGTTATCTTATATGTTGGAACCTACTAGTATCTAGAGTTTCTAATTTTTTCGTTATCTTACATGTTTGAACCTACTACTATCTAGAGTTTATAATGTATTGCTTATATTATATATTTGAACCTGCTACTATTAAGAGTTTCTAATGTTTTCGTTATCTTACATATTTGAACCTACTGTTATCTTGAGTTTCAAAAGTTTTGGCTATCTTATATGTTGGAACATAGTAGCACGTAGAGTTACTATTTTTTTGGTTATGTTATATTGTGGAACCTGCTAGTATTTAGAGTTTCTAATGTTTTGATTATCTTATATGTTGGAACCTACTAGCATGTAGTGTTCTACTGTTTTGGATATTTTATATGTTGGAACCTACTAGCATGTAGAGTTCTAATTTTTTGGATATCTTATATGTTGGAACGTGCTAGTATTTAGAGTTTCTAATGTTTTAGTTATCTTATTTGTTCGAACCTGCTAGTATGTAGAGTTTCTATTGTTTTTGTTATCTTACATGTTTGAACCTACTAGAATGTAGAGTTTCTAAGGTTTTGATTATATTATATATTGGAACCTATCAGTATGTATAGTTACTTTTGTTTTGGTTATCTTATATGTTGGAACCTTTTGGTATGTAGAGTTTCTATTGTTTTCTTTATTTTATACGTCGGAACCTGCTAGTATGTAGAGTTTCTAATGTTTTGATTATCTTATATGTTAGAACCTACTAGTATGTAGAGTTTCTAATGTTTTTGTTATCTTATATGTTGGAACCTATCAGTATGTAGAGTTACTATTCTTTTGGTTATCTTATATGTCGGTACGTGCTAGTATCTAGAGTTTCTAGTGTTTTGGTTAGCTTATATGTTGGAACATGCTAGTATGTAGAGTTTCTAATGTTTTGGTTATCTTACATGTTGAAACCTTCTAGTATGTAGAGTTTCTAATGTTGTGGTTGTCTTATATGTTCGAACTAGCTAGTATGTAGCGTTTGTAATGTTTTTGTTATCTTACATATTTGAACCTACTAGTATGTAGAGTTTCTAATGTTTTGGTTATCTTATATGTTGGAACCTATCAGTATGTAGAGTTTCTTAAGTTTTGGTTATCCTATATGTTGGAACCTATCAGTATATAGAGTTACTATTGTTTTGGTTATCTTATATGTTGGAACCTACTAGTATGTATAGTTTCAAATGTTTTGATTATCTTATATGTTGGAAACTACTAGTATCTAGAGTTTCAAAAGTTTTGGTTATCTTATATGTTGGAACCTGATAGTATTTCGAGTTACTATTTTTTTGGTTATCTTATATTGTGGAACCTGTTAGTATTTAGAGTTTCTAATGTTTTTGTTATCTTACATGTTGGAACCTACTCGTATGTAGAGTTTCTAATATTTTAGTTATCTTATGTGTTCGAAACTGCTAGTATGTAGAGTTGCTAATGTTTTTGTTATCTTACATGTTTTAACCTACTAGTATGGAGAGTTTCTAATGTTCTGGTTATATTTTAATTTGGAACCTATCAGTATGTAGAGTTACTATTGTTTTGGTTCTCTTACATGTTGGAACCTTCTTGTATGTAGAGTTTCTAATGTTTTGGATATCTTATATATTAGAATCTGCTAGTATTTAGAGTATTTAATGTTTTCTTTATCTTACATGTTTGAACCTACTAGTATTTAGAGTTTCAAAAGTTTTGGTATTTTTATATGTTGGAACCTAGCAGTACGAAGAGTTTCTATAGTTTTCTTTATCTTATATGTGGGAACCTGCTTATTATGTAGAGTTACTATAGTTTTGGTTATATTATATGTCGGAAACTATTTGTATGTAGAAAATTTAATGTTTTGGTTATCTTATATGTTGGAACTTAGTAGTTCACAGAGTTTCTATTGTTTTCTTTATCTTATATGTTGGAACCTAGAAGTACGTTGAGTTACTATTGTTTTCTTTATCTCATATTTTGGAACCTAGAAGTACGTTGAGTTACTATTGTTTCGGTTATTCTATTTGTTGGAACCTAGTAGTGTGAAGAGTTTCGAATGTTTTGGTTATCTTACATAATTGAACGTACTAGTATGTAGAGTTCATGATATTTTGGTTATCTTATCTGTTGGAACCATCTAGTATTTAGAGTTTCTAATGTTTTGGTTATCTTGCATGTTGGAACCTGGTAGTATGTAGAGTTTCTAATTCTTTCGTCATCTTATATGTTGGAACCTACTAGTATCTAAAGTTTCTAATTTTTTCGTTATCTTACATGTTTGAACCTACTACTATCTAGAGTTTATAATGTATTGCTTATATTATAGATTTGAACCTGCAAATATGTAGAGGATCTAAAGTTTTTGTTATCTTGAATATTGGAATCTAGTAAAACGTAGAGTTTCTAATGTTTTTCTTATCTTATATGGTGGAACCTTCTTGTGATTAGAGTTTTTAATACTTTGATTATCTTACATGTTGGAACCTTCTAGTATGTAGAGTTTCTAATGTTGTGGTTGTCTTATATGTTCGAACCAGCTAGTATGTAGCGTTTGTAATGTTTTTGTTATCTTACATATTTGAACCTACTAGTATGTAGAGTTTCTAATGTTTTGGTTATATTATATGTTGGAACCTATCAGTATGTAGAGTTTCTTAAGTTTTGGTTATCCTATATGTTGGAACCTATCAGTATATAGAGTTACTATTGTTTTCGTTATCTTATATGTCGGAACCTACTAGTATGTAGAGTTTCTAATGTTTTGATTATCTTATATGTTGGAAACTACTAGTATCTAGAGTTTCAAAAGTTTTGGTTATCTTATATGTTGGAACCTAGTAGTACACAGCGTTCTTTTGTTTCATTATCTTATGTGTTGGAACCTTCTAGTATGTAGAGTTTCTAACCATTTGATTATCTTATATATTGGAACCTACTAGTATGTAGGTTCATATTTCTTTTGGTTATCTTATATGTTAGAACCTTCTAGTATGTAGAATTTCTAATGTTTTTGTTATCTTACATGTTTAATCTTACTAGTATGTAGAGTTTCTAATGTTTTGGTTATCTTATATGTTGGAACCTATCAGTATGTAGAGTTACTATTCTTTTAGTTATCTGATATGTTGGAACCTACTAGTGTGTTGATTTCTAATGTTTTGATTATCTTATATGTTGGAACCTACTAGCATGTAGAGTTCTACTGTTTTGGATATCTTATATGTTCGAACGTGCTAGTATTTAGAGTTTCTAATGTTTTTGTTATCTTACATGTTTGAACCTACTAGTATGTAGAGTTTCTAAGGTTTTGATTATATTATATGTTGGAACCTACTAGTATCTAGAGTTTCTAATTTTTGGTTATCTTATATGTTCGAACCTATTAGTATCTAGAGTTTATAATGTTTTGGTTATATTATATGTTGGAACCTGTTAGTATGTAGAGGTTCTAAAGTTTTGTTATTTTATATATTGGAATCTAGTAGTAAGTAGAGTTTGTAATGTTTTTGTTATCTCATATGTTGGAACCTAGTAGTACGTAGAGTTACTATTGTTTTGGTTATCTTATATAGTGGAACCTGCTAGTATTTAGAGTTTCTAATATTTTGGTTATCTTTCATGATGGAACCTACTAGTATGTAGAGTTTCTAATGTTTTGATTATGTTATTTGTTTGAATCTGCTAGTATGTAGAGTTTCCAAATTTTTCGTTATTTTATATGTTGGAACCTACTATTTTCTAGAGTTTCTAATTTTTTTTGTTTTCATATATGTTCGAACCTACCAGTATCTAGAGTTTATAATGTTTTGGTTATATTATATGTTGGAACCTGCTAGTATGTAGAGGTTCTAAAGTTTTTGTTATCTTATAAGTTGGAACCTATCAGTATGTAGAGTTTTTAATGTTTTGGTTATCTTATATGATAGAGTCGGCTAGTATGTAGAGTTACTATTGTTTTGGTTATCTTATATATTCGAACCTGCTAGTATGTAGAGTTTCTAATGTTTCTGTTATCTTATATGTTGGAACCTAGTAGTATGTAGAGATACTATTATTTTGGTTATCTTATATGGTGGAACCTACTAGTATGTAGAGTTTCTAATGTTGTGGTTATCTTATATATTCGAACCTGCTAGTATTAGAGTTTCTAATGTTTCTGTTATCTTATATGTTGGAACCTACTAGTATGTAGAGTTTCTAATGTTGTGGTTATCTCATATGTTCGAACCAGCTGGTATGTAGAGTTTCTAATGTTTAGGTTATCTCATATGTTTGAACCTACTAGTATGTAGAGTTTCTAATGTTTTGATTATCTTACATGTTGCAACCTACTAGTATGTAGCTTATAATGTCGTTTTGGATATCGTATCTATTGGAACCTACTAATATGTAGGTTCATATTTGTTTTGGTTATCTTATATGTTAGAACCTACTAGTATGTAGAGTTTCTAATGTTTTTGTTATCTTACATGTTTAAACCTACTAGGATTTAGAGTTTCTAATGTTTTGGTTATTTTATATGTTGGAACCTATCAGTATGTAGAGTTATTATTCTTTTGGTTATCTTTTAT